>NC_057799.1:227381468-227624489 GCF_018294505.1 Triticum aestivum
CCGAACTGAGACCAAGAGCACTGTGACCTCCTTGACTGCGAACCCATTTTTCCTGTCGTTCACGCCGCCACTTGAAGCAGGTAGCCAATCTCAGTCATATTGTAACATGCTCATCCTACCCAGGAGGGTTTCTTTGAAGGATTCTATAACATGAATTTGCCAAGCCGGGTGTCGGTGCAACAAACCTTGGGTCTGTTGCCCAGACTGTGCACAGGCCCAAGAACAAGGTTACAGCACCAAGATCAGATCAAAGCATGAGGGATCAGTTCTTCAAAGGACCAACGTGCAGATCAAGAAGACCAAGACTAGCTAGAGAGACAAGATACCACTACGAGAGGAACCTCCCTATCGGGCAGGCGAGCCTGGCGAGGTTGGGGTTACCCCGGAAGCGAGCCGCCAAGATTGCCCCGGCAGGCCTGCCGGGGATCACGGAGGCAAACCACTCCACCACACCACCTCCCAGCGACGCACGTCGTCGATCAATGCGGTGTCAAGCTCCTAAGTGACTAAGTGGCTGCTCCCTGCCACATGACAGCCACTTCCTACAGAAAATGCCTCCAAGCGACACTCTTCCTGAGATGTGTCAAGCAAGCAGGCGCGAAGCTGGCAAAACAGCCTGGCAGGGCCTGCCGGGCAAGCTGTGATGTGACACTGAGCGGCGCATTTAATGCGCTCTGCTAGCCTGCAGAGTTAGGTATGATAGCACTGTTTGCTATTTAGTTAGTAAGTAAAGACTAATTTACCACGGTGGTGACCCCTTGATCTATAAAAGGAGGCCCATGGCAACCGTAGAAAGGATTCGGGCCCTCGCACATTCATACGCGCGTAGCCACTCTCGCCCCGAGGCAACCTTGTCGGGCAAGAGCGCTGCGTTTTTCCACCATTTCCCACCATCAATCCACCAAAGCAGGAGCAGGGTTTTACGCCTCGCGGTGGGCCGAACCTGGGTAAAATTGCTCGTGTGATCTCTGTCGTGCTGTGTTACGCTTCTCCGCTCTTTGTGCAACGTGCCCATCCCCCCGCCGAACCAAAAGGGGCTCATGGCCCCATATGTGGCCGTGGTTTCCCATGACATCTTTGGCACGCCAGGTAGGGGGATCACTTGCGCGAACCCGAGAGCGTAAGCAGCGCGCCATCTTCATCGCCATTTTCATCATCGACGGCTCCATCGACTATGGCGCCCAAGAAGAAGTCTGGTGCCGCAGCTCACCCTTCCACCTCGAAGGCCCCGCCGCCCGCGACCGCCGACGCCGCAGGGAATGCGGAGGCGCATGAGGATGTGGGCGCTGTGAGAGACATGGTCGGTGCAGGCGGCGTTGTCACCACCTCCCCCGCGGCCGAAGCAGGAGCGGGAGGCACTGGAGAAGGACAACACCAACAACATCCCGTCGACCATGCTCCGCGAGGTACGCGTAGAGAGATTATTCGTTCTGTCCCTCCCGGCCTGGCCGAGGGGCATAGCCACGGCGGTGATGTTCGTCCCGAGGCGAATCGCAATCCTACGGTTGCCCCCGCCATGGGCGCGGTTGCGAGACATGCACCACCCCCGGAGAAAACTAGCCCAGCCAATGCTCCGAACGGAGTCATTGGCCCGCGCGCGCCATCACCTCGTCACCACGCCATCCCAGTGACTGGCTCCCGACGACAGGAGTCCGACGCAGCCACCGCCGGCACCGCCAGGAGCCGGGTGACGCTGCAGTCTACATCATCATCGCCAATGCCAAGCACCGCTTTAGAGGCCATGGCATGGGCCCAGCTGCTGCTGAGGTTTCCGCCGGCAGCTGATCAGATGGATGAGTGGAGAGCCACCATTCAGAGTCTGATTGGCTTTGCCGAGGCTGGAGGCTCATAGCGAGCTGGCCCGCCACAGCCTCCCCAGACGACGACGGCGGCCCACGCCACTGGCCGTGCGGAAGGGGCCACCCCCACGGTGCAGTCCCCTTCGCGGCAACCAGCGCGAGGGCCACGAGACCAAGAGCTTGATGACGTCTCGATGACTTCGTCCGATCCTCGAGCACGTCAAGGCTGATGGCCAGCCCTAGAGGACAGGCAGATGGAGGCCGCGCACGTCACCATCAAGCGACGCCGCGACGACCACCACCAGTCCAATGGGCGTGATGGCCCCAACGTGGTGAGCCTGTGCTCGGCAGAGGCAGGTACCCGCCTTTCGAGGCTGGGTGCCCTACCTTCACCCGTGAGCCGCGACAAGTCCGTTGGCCGTCCGCTTGCACGTTCAAGCCAGAGATTCTAGAGAAGTACGATGCGAGACTGAACCCGTCAGAGTTCTTGAGCATCTACACCATCGCTGTTCAAGCTGCCGGGGGAAGAGACGAGAAGGTTTTTGCCAACTACTTCCCTTTGGCTCTCAAGCCAAGCGTGAGGTCTTGGCTGATGCATCTGCCGTAGAACTCCATCTTGACCTGGGCTGACCTGTGCCATGAGTTCGTTGGCGCCTTCACGGGCAGCCACCAAGCACCAGGACGACCCAGCGATTTGCAGCTTCTCCGCAGAAGGAAGGAGAGACTCTGCGAAAATACATGCAGAGGTTCAGCCGAGTACACAGGAATATTCCAGATATCCACCCGGCAGCTGTGATAGCTGTGTTCCAGTCCAACGTGCGCAACCGTCGGATACGTTCCAAGATGAACGTTCGATTGCCCAAGACTATGAAGGAACTTTACACCTTGGTGTACAAGTGTGCTCCGGTGGAGGAGGGGAGGAAACTCTCTAGAGAAGAGGATGGCATCGACGTCGACTCAGAAGATGGCGACGAGGCCACTAGTCAGAAGAAGAACAAGAAGCGCAAGGATAAAGCAGTACTGACCGTTGAGGGATTGGGCCCGCCTAGTACCGGCAAGAAGGCTAAGGCCGAAGCCCCCGGCAAGGAAGTTGCCGCGTGCACTGACCGCCGGGAGGCTGCGACTGCCGAGAAGGCTAGAAAAGGTGATGGGCCGTATTGCAAGATTCATCGGACCAAGGGCCACGATCTCTAGGAATGTCATCAGGTTGAGCAGCTCGTCAAGAAGCAGACGGCTGAATATGAGAAGCGTGATAAGGAAAAAGGTCAGAATGGCGTTGGCGAGAAGGGCCGAGGCGGTGAAGCAAATCGCCTTGGCAAGGATCTTCGGAACCAAGGAAAACCTGCCAGGTGCCGAGAGAAGGAAGATTGCAATGATGAAAGTGATGGAGGGGATGAAGAGGAAACCAGCGAGCAGGAATTCCAGAAGGCCACTGATGCCCTGTTCATTGAAGAAGGTGCATCTCTTGAAGGAAATATGCCCTAGAGGCAATAATAAAGTTGTTATTTATATTTCCTTATATCATGATAAATGTTTATTATTCATGCTAGAATTGTATTAATCCGAAACTTAGTACATGTGTGAATACATAGACAAACAGAGTGTCACTAGTATGCCTCTACTTGACTAGCTCGTTGAATCAAAGACGGTTAAGTTTCCTAACCATAGACATGAGTTGTCATTTGATGAACGGGATCACATCATTAGAGAATAATGTGATTGACTTGACCCATTCCGTTAGCTTAGCACTTGATCGTTTAGTATATTGCTATTGCTTTCTTCATGACTTATACATGTTCCTATGACTATGAGATTATGCAACTCCCGAATACCGGAGGAACACTTTGTGTGCTACCAAACGTCACAACGTAACTGGGTGACTATAAAGGTGCTCTACAGGTGTCTCCGATGGTACTTGTTGAGTTGGCATAGATCAAGATTAGGATTTGTCACTCCGATTGTCGGAGAGGTATCTCTGGGCCCTCTCGGTAATGCACAACAATATAAGCCTTGCAAACAATGTGACTAATGAGTTAGTTGCGGGATGATGCATTACGGAACGAGTAAAGAGACTTGCTGGTAACGAGATTGAACTAGGTATTGAGATACCGACGATCGAATCTCAGGCAAGTAACATACCGTTGACAAAGGGAACAATGTATGTTGTTATGCGGTTTGACCGATAAAGATCTTCGTAGAATATGTAGGAGGCAATATGAGCATCCAGGTTCCGCTGTTGGTTATTGACCGGAGATGAGTCTCGGTCATGTCTATATAGTTCTCGAACCCGTAGGGTCCGCACGCTTAACGTTCGGTATTATGAGTTTATGTGTTTTGATGTACCGAAGATAGTTTGGAGTCCCGGATGTGATCACGGACACGACGAGAAGTCTCGAAATGGTCGAGACATAAAGATTGATATATTGGATGGCTATATTCGGACACCGGAAGTGTTCCGGGTGATTTCGGAGAAAATCAGAGTGCCATAGGGTTACCGGAAAACCCTGGGAGAACTAATGGGCCACATGGGCCTTAGTGGAGAGAGAGGGCCGGCCAGGGCAGGCCGCGCGCCCCCTCCCCCTCTGGTCCGAATTGGACTAGGGAAGGGGGGCGGCGCCCCCTTTCCTTCTCCCTCTCCTCCTTCCTTTCCCCCTCCTAGTAGGAGTAGGAAAGGGGAGTCCTACTCCTACTAGGAGGAGGACTCCTCCTCTCCTGGCGCGCCACAAGGGCCGGCCGGCCTCCCCCCTTGCTCCTTTATATACGGGGGCAGGGGAGCACCCTAGGACACACAAGTTGATTGTTCCAAGCCGTGTGCGGTGCCACCTCCACCATATTCCACCTCGGTCATATCGTTGCAGTGCTTAGGCGAAGCCCTGCGTCGGTAGCTTCATCATCACCGTCATCACGCCGTCGTGCTGACGAAACTCTCCCTTGAAGCTCTACTAGATCATGAGTTCGTGGGACTTCACTGAGCTGAACGTGTGCAGATCGCGGAGGTGCCGTCCGTTCGGTACTAGGATCAGCCGATCATGAAGACGTACGACTACATCAACCGCGTTGTCATAATGCTTCCGCTTATGGTCTACGAGGGTACGTGGACGACACTCTCCCCTCTCGTTGCTATGCATCACCATGATCTTGCGCGTGCGTAGGAATTTTTTTGAAATTACTACGTTCCCCAACAGTGGCATCCGAGCCAGGTTTATGCGTAGATGTTATATGCACGAGTAGAACACAAGTGAGTTGTGAGCGATACTAGTCATACTGCTTACCAGCATGCCATACTTTGATTCGGCGGTATTGTTGGATGAAGCGGCCCGGACCGACATTACGCGTACGCTTACGCGAGACTACTTCTACCGACGTGCTTCGCACGCAGGTGGCTGGCGGGTGTCAGTTTCTCCAACTTTAGTTGAATTGAGTGTGGCTACGCCCGATCCTTGTGAAGGTTAAAACATCACATACTTGACGAAATATCGTTGTGGTTTTGATGTGTAGGTAAGAACGGTTCTTGCTCAGCCCGTAGCAGCCATGTAAAACTTGCAACAACAAAGTAGAGGACGTCTAACTTGTTTTTGCAGGGCATGCTGTGATGTGATATGGTCAAGACATGATGCTAAATTTTATTTTATGAGATGATCATGTTTTGTAACGAAGTTATCGGCAACTGGCAGGAGCCATATGGTTGTCGCTTTATTGTATGAAATGCAATCGCCATGTAATTGCTTTACTTTATCACTAAACGGTAGCGATAGTCGTAGAAGCAATAGTTGGCGAGACGACAACGATGCTACGATGGAGATCAAGGTGTTGCGCCGGTGACGATGGTGATCATGACGGTGCTTTGGAGATGGAGATCAAAGGCACAAGATGATGATGGACATATCATATCACTTATATTGATTGCATGTGATGTTTATCTTTTATGCATCTTATTTTGCTTAGATCAACGGTAGCATTATAAGATGATCTCTCACTAAATTTCAAGGTATAAGTGTTCTCCCTGAGTATGCACCGTTGCGAAAGTTCGTCGTGCCGAGACACCACGTGATGATCGGGTGTGATAAGCTCTACATTCACATACGACGGGTGCAAGCCAGTTTTGCACACGCAGAATACTCGGGTTAAACTTGATGAGCCTAGCATATGCAGATATGGCCTCGGAACACTGAGACCGAAAGGTCGAGCGTGAATCATATAGTAGATATGATCAACATAGTGATGTTCACCATTGAAAACTACTCCATCTCACGTGATAATCAGACATGGTTTAGTTGATATGGATCACTGATAACCCACAAGTGTAGGGGATCAATTGTAGCCTCTTTCTATAAGTAAGAGTGTCGAACCCAACGAGGAGCTAAAGGTAGAACAAATATTCCCTCAAGTTCTATCGACCACCGATACAACTCTACGCACACTTGACGTCCGCTTTACCGGAAACAAGTATGAAACTAGAAGTACTTTGTAGGTGTTTTTGGATAGGTTTGCAAGAAAATAAAGAGCACGTAAATAAAAGCTAGGGGCTATTTAGATGAAGACACAACTAAATTAGTTTTAGTAAAGAGTGTTTTGTTACGAGAAAGTTATTTGTCCCTAGGCAATCGATAACTAGACCAGTAATCATTATTGCAATTTTATTTGAGGGAGAGGCATAAGCTAACATACTTTCTCTACTTGGATCATATGCACTTATGATTGGAACTCTAGCAAGCATCCGCAACTACTAAAGATCATTAAGGTAAAACCCAACCATAGCATTAAAGTATCAAGTCCTCTTTATCCCATACGCAACAACCCCCTTACTCGGGTTTGTGTTTCAGTCACTCACGCAACCCATTATAAGCGAATCATGAACGTATTGCAACACCCTACAGCGGGAATCCCTCATGCTTGCGCGACACAGAGAGCACCATAGGACAGCACCAATAATAAAACATGCAACTCAAACCAATCTTGATCATCAAATAACCCATAGGACAAAATGGATCTACTCAAACATCATAGGATAGCAATACATCATTGGGAAATAATATATAGCGTTGAGCACCATGTTTAAGTAGAGATTACAGCGGGTAAGAGAGAGGTTACACCACTGCATAGAGGGGGGAAGAGTTGGTGATGATGGCGGTGAAGATTACGGTGATGATGATGGCCACGGCAGCGTTCCGGCGCCACCGGAAGAGAAGGGGAGAGGGGGCCCTTCGTCTTCTTCTTCCTTGACCTCCTCCCTAGATGGGGTGGCATGGGAGGGGCAAGAGCCCCTCCGAGATTGGATCTGTCTCTCTGTCTCTCTCTGTTTCTGCGCTCCCCTGCTGCTGTCCTTTCACCGTTTCGTATATATATGCAGATCCGTAACTCCGATTGGGCTGAAACCTTCGCCGTGATTTTTTTTACCAAAAATTATCTTTCTTGCGGCCGAAGGAGGGCATCAACCTCCTTACGGGTGGCCCACGAGGGTCAGGGGCGCTCCCAGGGAGGGCAGGCGCGCCCCCTGCCTCGTGGCCACCTCGGGCACCGTCTCGCGTTGATTTTTCTTCCGGAATTCTCCAAATATTCCAAAAAGATTCTCTGTCCGTTTTTATCCCGTTTGGATTCCGTTTGATATGGGGTTTCTGCGAAACATAAAACATGCAACAAACAAGAACTGGCATTGGGCACTGGATCAATATGTTAGTACCAAAAATAGTATAAAAAGTTGCCAAAAGTATATGAAAGTTGTAGAATATTGGCATGGAACAATAAAAAATTATAGAGATGACGGAGACATATCAGCATTCCCAAGCTTAATTCCTGCTCGTCCTCGAGTAGGTAAATGATAATTTTTTTTGATGTGGAATGCTACCTAGCATAATCTTGATCATATGTCTAATCATGGCATGAATATTAAGACACGAGTGATTCAAAGCAATAGTCTATCATTTGACATAAAAACAATAATACTTCAAGCCTACTAATAAAGCAATCATGTCTTTTCAAAATAACATGGCCAAAGAAAGTTATCCCTACAAAATCATATAGTCTGGCTATGCTCCATCTTCACCACACAAAATATTCACAGCATGCACAACCCCGATGACAAGCCAAGCAATTGTTTCATACTTTTGATGTTCTCAAACCTTTTCAACTTTCACGCAATACATGAGCGTGAGCCATGGACATAGCACTATAGGTGGAATAGAATATGATGGGGGTTATGTGGAGAAGACAAAAAGGCGAAAGTCTCACATCGACGCGGCTAATCAACGGGCTATGGAGATGCCCATCAATTGATGTCAATGTGAGGAGTAGGGATTGCCATGCAACAGATGCACTAAGATCTATAAGTATATGAAAGCTCAAACTGAAACTAAGTGGGTGTGCATCCAACTTGCTTGCTCATGAAGACCTCGGGCGCTTGAGGAAGCCCATCATCGGAATATACAAGCCAAGTTCTATAATTTCGTGGTGCTCTCGGATGTTTTCAGGGTATATGAGTATATATAGGCAAAAGAAGTAGGTCGGTGGAGCCACGAGGGGCCCACAAGGGTGGGGGCGCACCTACCCCCCTGGGCGCGCCTCCCTGCCTCATTGCTTCCTTGAAATCCACTCCAAGTCTCTTGGATTGTGTTTGTTCCAAAAATAACTCTCCCAAAGGTTTCATTCCGTTTGGATTCCGTTTGATATTCCTTTTCTACGAAACACTGAAATAGGCAAAAAAACAGCAATTTGCACTGGGCCTCCGGTTAATAGGTTAGTCCGAAAAATAATATAAAAGTGCATAATAAAGCCCATTAAACATCCAAAACAAATAATATAATAGCATGGAACAATAAAAAATTATAGATACGTTCGAGACGTATCAAGCATCCCCAAGCTTAATTCCTGCTCGTCCTCGAGTAGGTAAATGATAAAAACGTGGAGATCAAGAAGACCAAGACTAGCCAGAGAGACAAGATACCACTACGAGAGGAACCTCCACTGCTGGGCAGGCGAGCCTGGCGAGGTTGGGGTTACCCCGGAAGCGAGCCTCCAAGATCGCCCCGGCAGGCCTGCCGGGGCTCACGGAGGCAAACCACCCCACCACACCACCTCACAGCGATGCAGGTGATCGATTAGTGCGATGTGAAGCTCCTAAGTGACTAAGTGGATGCTCCCTGCCACATGGCAGCCACTTCCTACAGAAAATACCTCCAAGCGACACCTGTCCTGAGACGGGTCAAGCAACAAGGCGCGAAGCCGGCAAAACAGCCCGGCAGGGCCTGCCGGGCAAGCTGTGATGTGACATTGAGCGGCGCATCTAATGCGCTCTGCCAGCCTGCAGAGTTAGGTATGATAGCACTGTTTGCTATCTAATCAGTATGTAAAGATTGATTTGCCACTGTGGTGACCCCTTGATCTATAAAAGGAGGCCCATGGCAACCGTAGAAAGGATTCGGACCCATGCACATTCATACGCGCGTAGCCACTCTCGCTCCAAGGCAACCTTGCCGGGCAAGAGCGCTGCATTTTTCCCCCATTTCCCACCATCAATCCACCAAAGCAAGAGTAGGGTTTTACACCTCGTGGCGGCCCGAACCTGGGTCAAACTGCCCGTGTGATCTCTGTCATGCTGTGTTATGCTTCTCCACTCTTTGTGCAACGTGCCTATCCCGCCACCGAACCAAAAGGGGCTCATGGCCCCATAGGTAGCCGTGGTTTCCCACGACACCGGGCAGGCAACCCACAACATGTGAGGTGGTCTGGGAGGTGACCAACGAGCAAGGCTAGTGCCATTGGACGCCCACGCACCGAGCCTCCTCGGCATCGGCGTGCATCACCTCGCAGTTGTTACCTGCCTTCTTCATGGTTTCTTGTGATGATAATGGTTGTGTTCACATTTTAGTACCAATGTTTTGCTTCTGGGCATGAATTTTGCATGTCAGGCAGGCAAGCCAGAACGCGTGAGGCGGTCTGGGTGGTGTGCGACGGACAAGGCCAATGCCATTTGGATGCCCACGCGTCGGGCTCCCCGACATTGGCATGCGTCACCTCGAAGTTGTTACCCACCTTCTTTGTGGTTTCTTGGCCGGTTGGCTGCCTCCTCGATTCTCTCTCTTTATCTTGTAAGAGCGATGGTTTCTCCTTGCCAGGGCACTCCGCCAATAGGAACATCTCTTATACGTGTACTTGTGACGCCCCCGATTCGACCGTACACTAATCATACACGCAAATGTGTACGATCAAGATCAGGGACTCACGGGAAGATATCACAACACAACTCTAGACACAAATAGAAATAATACAAGCTTTATATTACAAGCCAAGGGCCTCGAGGGCTCTAATATATAGCTCGATACACAAGCGTCAGCGGAAGTTAAACAAGGATGCCTTAAGAAGGCTAGCACAAACATCAACGATCGAAGAGGTAAGGCCTCCTGCCTGGGACCTCCTAACTACTCCTGGTCGTCGGCGGTCTCCATGTAGTAGCATCCGTTGGCGGTGGCATCTGACTCCTGGGATCCACCATCTGGTTGCATCAACCGGAAAGAATAAGGAAGGGGAAAAGGGGGGTAGCAAAGCAACCGTGAGTACTCATCCAAAGTACTCGCAAGCATCAGACCTATACTACGTATGCATTGGTATCAAATGGAAGGGCTATATCTGTGGACTGAACTGCAGAATGCCAGAATAGAGGGGAAGGCCTAGCCTATTGAAGACTAGCATCTTCAAGCAACTCCAAGCATCTTGCAGCATGTAGAAGAGTAAAGAATAGCAGTTTATAATTAACAAGGATGTTGTAGCATTAATGCCCAGAGATCCTTCCTCGACTCCCTGCGAGAAAGCAATCCTGGAGCCAACATATCCATCACATATCAAGTATCCAGTTCTAGTTGTATAAGATCAAGATACAAGTCTGAACGTCCATTACCAAGGACACGGTATTCGAATATATATCTTCCCTGCGGGGGTGTACCATGTTTTCCAACATGCTTGATTACTCTGGCCGGACACACTTTCCTAGGTCATGCCCGGCCTCAGAAGATCAACACGTCGCAGCCCTACCTAGGCTCAGCAGAGAGGTCCGTGCCGGTCTACATCCTAAGCACTTCGGGGTCTGGGCCCATCGCCCGTTGCACCCCGGGTCGTTGCGAGCAGGGTGAATACCAGCACCGCCTCGGATGGCCAGCACGATCCACCCGTGCCACAATGCTGAACTGGACGTCTGACAAAGCTTCGGCTGATACTGCGACGTTGAGGCTCATAACTATTCTCGCGTGGTGGTTAGTGCGTAAAGGCCAGAGGCCAACTCAGGACAAATACCCAAACTTGTTAGTGCATTATTAAAAGAAGTGACGGCTGCCGGGACAAGTCCGGAGCTATCACCTCCTCCTGGGTGATACCGCTAAACAACCAGCCGCCACTGTCTCATCGCACGGGTGCTCTCCGGGCCCGCCCATCTTTCACCAATATCTCAAGTAAAGTCAAGGTAACCGTGTGTCCAAATATCAAGGGGAAAACCCAAGGAATCACCCTCGGAGGATTCCACTCGATGTAGTCATCAAGGTGAACATAAGAGGAACCACCCTCGAGGTGCACACTTGAGGTGTTGCATGACAGAGCCGTATCGGAAATGGTGAAGGGGGAACCACCCTCGATGACCACGTCCGAATAGCTACACTACAGAGATCTCATCAGGAGTGATGTATGAGGTTCCACCCTCGACACTCGATGGTGACTCTGCAGAGTCGAGCAACAAAAAGGGGCGTGATGTGATGTGAGGTGTCGAACTCTGGTCGTCGATCACGTTGATCGAGTCATCGATGATGAAGCAGGGGCAACAAGGACAAGG
Organism: Triticum aestivum; assembly: GCF_018294505.1. Classification (NCBI taxonomy): domain Eukaryota; kingdom Viridiplantae; phylum Streptophyta; class Magnoliopsida; order Poales; family Poaceae; genus Triticum; species Triticum aestivum. The sequence goes on from NC_057799.1 coordinate 227,393,079, forward strand.
TGGGGGTCACTGATGGATCACTATCCAACCTATACTAAGCAGTTTAGGATAAGCAGGTAAGGTACAACAGAGGTTACAAAAGCCGGCTATGCATCAGAATAGGAGCAATCAATAACAATAGCAAAATCTAATGCAAGCATGAGAGAATGGAATGGGCGATATCGGGATGATCAAAGGGGGGGGGTTGCCTAGAAGCTCCACTAAAAGGGAAGAAGGGTCGTCGTCGACGTAGTCAATCACAGGGGCATCAACAGCGGTCTCGGGGTCTACCGGAGAGAAGAGGGGGAAGAAACAGTAAATATAATGCAAACAGATGCAACACAGATGCATGGCAGCGATAACACGCAGGGCTAGGGGTGTTCTAACGCAGTGCTACACGATACAGGAGAACATCCGGGAATGCTTTCCCGAAGTTAGGTATTTCCGGACAAATGAAACAGAGGGGAAAGGTTGCATGTTCGCTATGCTAGGAGCATGTGACAGATGAACGGAGAGCGTATTCGGATTCCTCTCGTCGTTCTGAGCAACTTTCATGTATAAAACTTTTTCATCCGAGTTACGGATTGATTTATATGAATTTCTAAAGTTTTAACAATATTCTAAAATTAATATTGTTTCGAAATTAATTGTTAAAATGCTATGGGTACCCAGCCCTATGTACACAGATGTATACACAGAGGATGACCAGTGGGCCAGAGGGCCCGGTTGACAGTCAACGTTTGAGTGGTCAACAGGGGGGTGGGGCCCTCCTGTCATTGACCCACCCAACTAATTACAGATTTAGATAACTAATATAGCTCATTAGGTTAATTAAGATTAATTAATTAAGTTAATTAAGCGGTTAACTAGTTAATTAATTAATTACTATTACTTTTTTCAAAAAAAAATTCCTCTTTTTTTAATAAACAGGGCGTGGGGCCCCATTGGTAGTGGCCCAGGAGGCCAGCCGGGGTGGGCTATTGAGCGCAGACGCCCGTCGGGGCAGACCCGGCAGAGGCCGCGGCGAGGCCCGACCGGAGCCAGGCGGCGCCGGCAAGCGGGGCTGCAGGGCAGGGGGCAGCGCGGCGCATGGGCGGAGGACGCAGGCAAGGCGCGCGGCCGGGGGCGGTGGCTGCAGCGGGTGGCGCCGAGAGCTGCAGGCCGCGGGGTAGGGCCGCGGCACGAGCGAGCGGTGGGCTCGCGGGGTGAGGACGGCGGGCGAGGCGGCGAGGTCAGGCGGGTGAGCAGAGGGGCCGCGAGCGGGCCCCGAGTTGCAGCCGACAATGGGCGTCAGCGGCAGAGGGCCACGACAGCAGTGCGCAGCGGAGGCTCGGTGAGTGCGGCAGCGGGGTAGCAGAAGCAGCGCAGCGGTAGGAGGGAGGGCAACAGCAGCAGAAGGCCACAACGGGCGGGGGGCGCGGCGCGGTAGCGGCGATCGCGGGCGCAAGCAAAGGCAGGGGCCGGTGCGTGCGGGCGTGGTGACGCGTGTGTGGCGGGTCGGCGAGCGCCGTTTGGGGCGGCGTTGGAGCAGCAGTAGCGCTGGGCGGAGGCGAGCTGGGCGGCAACGGTGAGGCCTCGCGAAGGCCAGCAGGCGAGTGTGGAGCTGCGGAACGCGGTCAGGGCGGAGGGGACGACTGGCGAGCGTCGGCGTTTCTGAGCAGCGGGGTGCGACGTGGGCGACCGGAGCATGGAGGCCTCGGGATCGAGCCCAGGGGCTCGTCTGAGTCGAACTAGGCGGTTCACGCGCCTGCCTGGCATTCCAGGAGCACGACAACAGACTTCGGGCGCGAGCTAGGCTTCGATGGCCACAGTGGCGAAGGAAACGGCGGCGACGAGCTCAGGCACGACGTTGATGGCAGCCTACGGCATCCAAAAGAAGGGGAGGGACAGAGGGGTTGGACGGGTGGCTCACCGGGATCCCGTAGGGGTGCAAAGGCGGGCTCGGGGATGATCGACGGCGCCGGAGTCGGTGACGAACGGCGACGGGTCCGAGTTGAAGGCGAGGTCGATGGCGGAGCTCGGGGCCGGTCCAGCTTGATCCCGTTCACAAGGAGGAGGAAGCAGACTACGGCGGATCCGCGGGACCTCCCGGCTCGGCGTGGGAGCGACGGTGGCCATGAGGTCGACGGCAACAACGGCGACAGAGGCGTTCGGGAGTGGGCGGATCTGGGGAGGGGAAGGAGCGCGTGGGCGAGAGAGAGAGCGAGGAGAGAGGAGTGGATGAGAGCGACGAGGGAATCGAGGGGGCGAGGGGGGTCCTTATCCCCTCCCGGCGTCGGCGCCGGTGAGGTGGTTGGGGCGGGATGAGCCCCTGTAGCGACACGGTCGGGGGAACAGGTCGATTGACCGGGTGGGGGGTTGGGCTGGCTAGCGGTCTAGCTGGGACGAGGCCCAGTGAGGGGGGAGTCCTGTTGTTTTCTTCTTTTTCTTTTATCCTGCTTTTAACTTTTCTGTTTTATTTATATTATTTTAATTTTCACATTATCCTAGTTTAAAATTTTAGGAGGCCAACACCTAAATTAATGTTTTAGTTTAACCCTCTGCCATGAAAGGTTCTACTCCCAAATAAAATAGTTTGCTATTTTATAATTTAGAAAAGGCATTTTATTTATTGTTAAAGCCACTGTTTAATTAATCTTGTGCATTAAACCACTTTATAAAAATGTTGGTTCACCACCATAATTAGTTATGGAATATTTCCCACACTTTGAACATTTTATTTTGCATGTTTGACAAATTTGAGTTTTGGACTTTAATTTGAATTTGAATTGTGATTTGGATAAAGTGAGAATTAGCAACAGTAACAGTGATGATGTGGCATCATTAGAAATGGATTACTGTAGCTTGATTATCCGGGCATCACAGTTCTCCTCCACTACAAGAAATCTCGTCCTGAGATTTTAGGAGGTAGAAGGAAACAAAATGGGGTATTCATCTCGTAGATGATCCTCGAGTTCCCAAGTGGCTTCATCTTTAGAAGGATTTAACTACTGAACTTTCAGAAATTTGATAGCCCTTTGACGGGTGCGACGTTTAGCTTGAACGAGAACGCCGATCGGATGCTCTCTTTAAGTGAGATCATTTTGCGGGGGTTGAGATTTATAAGCCATGTGGTTGCTGTAATTAGACTTGTGACTCAGGGCATCGGCCACAACATTAGCCTTGCCATGGGTATAATAAATACAATAGTCATAGTCTGTAATTCTTTCCATACATCGCTGCTAACGGAGATCCAAATCCAGCTGAGTAAACAAATAATTTAGGCTTTGATGATCGGTGAAGATCTCGCAACGATTACGAAGAAGGAAATGTCACCATAACTTTAGTGCAAATTTAACTTCAGCAAGTTCAAGGTCATGGACAGGGTAGTTCTTCTGAAAAAACACCTCAAAATTCACAAACGACTGGAGCATTTTCAATTCTCACAAGAGCAGAAGTGTTTAACGCATCCAAGGAATAAATCCGTGCTTCGGCATTTCAAACAAGATGAGCATGGTAACTTACTATCTCACTTGACAGATGTAGTAGATGGACGGTTTTTGTGGCGCAAATGATAGAAGCGGTATGTGTTTTCAACCATTCCATTCCCAGAATGAGGTCGATATTGGACGACTTCAAAACAATGGGGAACATGGAATTCCAGCCCTTCAAAATCAACTGGGATGTTGTGACTAACCATGGTGGTTCGACATTGGCCCGCGGAATACAGCTTGAAATTCTGGCAAAGTGATGGCAGTTTCAACAGGTAAGGAATGCTTGTGGCTGTCCCACCATTGAGCAGAGGGACCTTTCAGGTAATAAGCTGCGAAGGTGACATAGTTGGCAGGGGCTACATCAGCAGACTCCCACTCGAAAGTGATGTCACAGAGCCAACCATCAGCATCAAGGAGCTGAGTTGAGTTGCGGTAGATGACAGGGTTGAGACGCACAAAGTCTTGCAGAGTCACTGGGGCTAATTTCTGATTCATATTGGGACGCGTAAGCTGAGCCATGACTCCTAGCATGAACTGGCGAGTCAACATCAAACTGCTGTATCATTCTGGCCATGTATTCAGGCGGTGGTGGATTGTTACCACCACAGCCACAACATATGGTTCTAACCATCCTGCTTAATTGCAATAGGGGGTAGTTTAGCAAGGGTTGGTGCAAGTGTATGGAGTCATTCGTGAGGTAACCTGAATTGTGAGCAAATGTGCAATATGTCCAAAGCAGTAGTCATTGAAGACATACAAATACATATATGGATCCAATTACACACTATTCATAGGAGTTCGTATAAGAGAAACATCCTCGACATACTAGGCGGCACACATGCACGCGATGGAGGGATACATCAACGGGACATAGTAAAGACTACATAACCGTCGAACATAACCACTGGAGCAAGGGATTTGCAAGTGACGATGCAGGGTGCCCTCGATAAAAAGGATCCTGCGGTCAGTGAACAATGTGAAGCAGATCTTGGCCCATAATTCGAGAAAGGGGTAACACAAACCTACGGATGGATGTGATCACGAGATCCTAATGTTAGAGTTAGCAAAATCATTTACCCCGAATAGAGGAGAGATCAGAGTCCCAGAGTATAGACGAGGAAGAAAAGATCATAATATTACCCAATGGCGACGTGGGTCGTCAGTGTGACACCCAAGTTTTTATTTGGATTTTTCAAAAGATTTTATTTGACTTGAGGGAGGTGATTTAAATTTTTCTTCAAGAGAACTCTCCCTCTCAAATATTTTTTTTTCTTTATGGAAAAAGTTTTATGTGGATTCACCCAAGATCTGTCTTTGATCTTGGAGGTTCTTGCTTTTCATTTGGACTCAAGACAAAATACTTTTCACTTGGGAAATTAACTTTTGAAAACCTCCTTGAAATTTTGCACTATGGCTTTTGGAAAGTCCTTTGCCACTTTCAACAATTCCTTCTTGCCATGACCTTAGTGCAAATCCTCTCTCCTAACCCTTCCCTCACCTTTGGATCATGATCTGCATCAAATCCAGCAAGTTGAACCTCCCCATGTGGTTTTTTTTCCATTTAAATTCTATTCAAATAAATTTCTGTCTTCTCTTCTAGCTCTTGGAGATTTTCAAAGGAACTCCATTTTCTGTTTTGATTTTTGCCCCCAAACCAACTCTCCTCCCTGGTCCTTTGTACCCTCAACCTAGAACCATGAAGATCCACTGGTCTTCAGTTCAAAATTTTCAAACTACACTTGCTGCAAGTTTGGACCAGATTTGCCAAATTTGGTGAAATTCATTCCAAACCTTCTCCAAAAATTCCAAGTAAAATCAGGCAGCCTCTGGGTGCATTGAGTGGTCATCTCACCAAGTTACAGCCCCAGAAAAATTTATCTCATAGCCAAAACCTTCTGTCGAACGCCTGCAGTGCACTGTCTTTGTCAAAGTTCAGAAAGTTCAGAGATTCAGTCAGTGGCTGCTGTCGTTTTCTTCAGAGGAGGACGTCGATCTCGCCAGTGCCACCGCGTCGCCTTGCTCCTCGTCCCCGCCCCCTTGTTCCTGCACCGCACGACGCCTGGCGCCTTGCGGGCGTCGGCGACGAGCAGCAGAAGGTGCGCCGCCCCGTGACCGACGCCGGCGGCGGCTTTGCGGACGCCAGCAGGAGACACGGCGCCGACGACGCCACCCAGCGCCGCCCAAACCACCGGAGCTCGCCGCGTGGCCTTCCACTCCCCCGAACGCGCTGCCGCTCTCGTCGTGAACCGCAGGGCGTGGAGCGCGCTCTCTGCCGCCGTTGAGCCCGTGCGGTCACCGCACCGTGGACCGACGCATTACGCCAAGACCGACCCCGTTTAGCTGCAAAACGAGTCCAGTAACCTCCACTGATGTTGCCCAGCCGCTCAAACCCCCTACCAATCCACTGCTCCGCCGTAATCGCTCGCCGGAGATTCTCCGTTCGCGGCCACCCCGTCGATCTGCCTATAAATAGAGGCCCTGAGCTTCAACTCGAGCACCCACCAGCACTGCACTCCCCCTAGAGCACGCCGAGCCACTGGAAGAGCCCCGAGGAGGTCTCCTTCCTCGACTCCAGCCGCCGCGACCCGCCACGGGATCCAGCCCGATTCGCCCCCGTGTGTGCTCCTCCGCCTCCATTCTCCTGCCAGTAGCTTCACCATGCATCCCTCTTTCTGACCCGCACTCCATTTTGAAGCTTGCAGCCCTCCACCGGAGTTCCCCATCCTCACCCGAGCCGCCGTCCGCCGGAGAAAGTGTCGCCGTCGACGTAGTGCTCCCCGTTGGACGAGTCCACCACCCACCGACGCGGAAGAGGACGCTGAAGCTCTTGGTACCCTCCGTTCCTCCTAACTCGCCGTGGTTCGACGCCGGCGTCCACCGCAGTCTTCGGGCGCCGGCGAGCTTTTCAAACCTGACATGTGGACCCCGCATGTCAGCCTCTGTTCTTTTATTCGCGAACCGTTTTCTGTTGGCGCCTTCGGGCAGAATACGTTTTCTCCTTTGCGCTTGCGCATTCCCAGCCGAAGCGTTTTCTGTTTTCTCAGTTAAAACCCTGGAACTTTTCTGTTTCATTACAGATAAGTCCCTGCACAGAAACCTTTATAACTTTTAAAAAAAAAGGTATTTTTGAGTGATTCTTTTTCTGACAATCTTCAAATTTGGTCTAGTTTTTTATGGGATTTAATTGAAAAATATTTGGAGAGGTTTCTGTGCATGTGTTGGTTTTCACGTTAGTACCCGTTTCGTGATTGCCGTAGGTTCCGGGGGAGGTGACGGAGCCGCGAACTTCGCCGAGCTAGACTCCGACTTCTCCGAACCAGGCAAGCATGTTTTGAACATTTGATATGACAGATGTTTTACATATTCACGTGAGAGTTTGTGCGTGGCATATGAGTGTCGGTAAATACCTCGTTGCTTGTAAGGCAACGACCCGGTTGTTCCGAAGTTGCGATGACCTCTGATGAGAGGTGGCCTAATCATGTGGTGACATGAAGGGTAGCAAGGTGGTACTGTCGTAGCATGCCAGCCTTGCGTCATCCGACTCTCTTCGACGTTAACGTGGTTGGAGCCACGTTATCGATCTTTTTCCGCATGTTCCAAAGTTGCGATGATCTCTGATGAGAGATGGCCAAATCATGTGGTGACATGAATGGCAGCAAGGTGGTACTGTTGTAGCATGCCAGCCTTGCGACATCCGACTTTCTCCGACGTTAACGTGGTTGGAGCCGCGTTACCGTTCTTTCCCCTTTCCGTGCTACCACATGTCTCATTGCCAGGATGCGGTTTAGTAAGTTGGTAACCTCTTTCCGTGTACACACCAAACAGAGAGGCCGGGATGATGGTACCTTGGCGCAGGATTAAAGCCAGTCATCCGGTCAGGGGGCATGGGTGTTTCCGGTTGGGACCGAGAGGGGGGGCACCCCCTTAAAGCGCGCGTATAGAAATTTGATCCCATGCTACGCGAGGTTGTATCCTCCCCGTCTCAAGGTTCTTCTTGAAAGTTGCCGAGGGTGATCCCTGGCTTCGGATGGTTGAATTGGGTGTGTACTAGTTAGACGTGTTTCTTCCAAAACACCGTAGAAGGAACTAGTCCCCGTGACTACTGAAATCCGTTGGCTGTGGTTAAGTACAAACTCTGCAGAGTCAATTCTTTCCAAATCATCGTACCCATGATCAAGCAGTGTAAGAATTATATCCATATCTATCTGTGTGACAAAACTTGCTCCGGTGAACAAGCTCAAGTGGTAAATCCAGATTTATTGTTATTCCTGTGGATGGACTAACTTTATATTTGTCTCATGGCTGTGATAATTTATGTTCCCAAACTATTGTATTAATGAGTTGTGATATAAGCCCTTTATGTGACGTCGCGCAGACGTCCGACTGTGGCGTGTACGTGTTTCTTACTTTAAATATAAGCCCTTTATGTGATGTCGCTCAGACGTCCGACTGCGGCATGCACTGTCTATTATTTTCTGTTATAAGCCCTTTATGTGGTGTCGCCCCGACGCCCGACTGTGGCATTATTGTTCCGCATTTTCCGCTCGAGGAGTCTTTCAGACACTCGTTTGGCACCCGCATTAAAATTCCGCATTTTCCGCTCGAGGAGTCTTTCAGACACTCGTTTGGCACCCGCATTAATATTCCGCATTTTCCGCTCGAGGAGTCTTTCAGACACTCGTTTGGCACCAGTATTACTATTCTGCAGTTTCCGCTCGAGGCGTCATTCAGACCCTCGCTTGGCACCCAGTATTTATTACCGTTATGTCTAATCGCACCAGTTAACTTGTTCATATGCTTCATGTTTACATTTGTTATATCTTATGTCCGAACTGTCTTGCGAGTACTTTCATAGTACTCACCTGGCTTGTTGATTTGGCCAGATGTTGACGAAGGCGATCTCTTGGATGAAGAGTTTGATAGCGCGTCCGATGCCTAGAGGAGTCCCAGTCAGTCCTGCGCGATCCCGGATATTGGTCACTTGTATTGTATACGCTTCCGCCACCCGCAATAAGTCTTCTCGAGCCTCGCTCTGACGCTCGAAGAGTTGTAGTCTTCTAGAATCATATCACTCGCTTCGCGGCGATATGTCCACCACCGTTATTATCATGAGTTAGTTGTTGCCACCCTATCCGCCGTTTTGTTTTAACGGCGCGCATGTAATAAATTGTTGGGCAGTCTCTGCTCAACCTTGTATTATATTTAGTACTCCTGGTATTTTTCTTCTGTGACCAAGATATTGTCTACCAGTGAGAAGGAATTCTTCCTCGCTGGTCCGTAAAAGGGATTGGTCTCTCAATAATTATTTTATTGAAAAACCGGTCGTGACAAGCTTGGTACCAGAGCCAGGCTGACTGTAGGAAGCCACTAGGTGCGATCGCTAATCGGTTATTAGCGTTTTTGTACTTTTTCAGCATTTTGCAATTGTAGCTATTTTCTGTTGGTCATCATAAATTTATGACATGACTACTCAGAATTTTTGCCTACTTTTGTAGATGGCTGGCAGCAGCTGTGAGAATCGAGTGTTCACCAACGTGCCCGAGGGGTTTGTCAAGCTCCTCGTCTCCATCACCAAGCTCGCGATCGGGCCAGCAGCTCGCCCGGAGTTCACGCTCTATCAGCACAAGCTCAGTGACGACGTGTCTATGCACCAAGCCGTGGTGCAGTTCAGGGGAGGACGTTCTGCTGCTCGTCACTTCCGTTTTACGGGATGGGCCATGCCTACGGAGAGGCATGCCATGTAGATGGCTGCCCGCGAGGCGATAGCTCGCCTTCGGGACATCCTTCCTACAATGAAGACTCGTCGCTACCGCTACCTCCCATGCCATGTGCCTTACACTAGCCACTATGCGTTCGCCTGCCATCGGGGAGAACAAGATGAAGCCATCGAGATGGTTGTGGAGTATCTCAAGGCTCTGGAGGAGTCTTTCGACAACCTCGTAGATGATCTTCTGGCTGCCCGCATGGACTTTGTCCGGGGCGGTCCTTCCAGCAGGAAGGAGCTTCTCCACACGGCGCCGCCTCTGACATTCGTCTTGTCTTCAGCCTCGTATGCACCGGCCGTTTTGGCCACTGCTCGCCGTCTGCCTACCACTGAGGAGTTCGACCGAGTCATCGCTCCTACTCCAGTCAGAGCCGCACCGCCTGCAGCACGCGCTCTACCACCAGTCGCCCCCGCACCATCACCGCAGCGCAGCGTCACGCGCCAGGAGCCAGCTAGAGAGGAGGTGGAGGTTGATTCTCCTGGACCGCTGAGCCTTGCCATCGGCAAGGGGAAGGAGATCTTCACCATCTCCGACTGAGAGCACCGAGTAGCCGCGTGTTATGCCTGCTTGTATGATGTGTTGTTTTATCTGTGCGCTAGTTTGTATTGGTGTGTTTGCTGCCTTCCGGAGTAGTACGCTAGTTTTTTTAAATAACATGTCAGGATATGTACGCGCATCCTAAGTGCTGTATCATGTGTTTGCTTTTCGCATGTAAGTTTTATGTTAAGCACTTCTTCTCCGTGAAGAATCTTTTGTGTTTCTTTGAAAACCTTGAGCCTCGTTAATTATCGCCTTGGCAAGATTTTTCTTGTGCTACATAGTTTTTCTCATGGGTTTTGCAAATAATACCCCAGACTAGAAAAATGTCTCGCCCGTGGACTCGCTTCATGCCCAATCAGCCAGAAGAGGCTTACGGGACACAGACCAGCAACAATTTCACTCAGGGTCAGTCCAACCAACCAGACAGCGAAGCAGCACTGTCCCAAGTATGCCGTCTCTTCGAGCAAAGCCAGCAACAACACCAAGAGATGATGAACCATGTCATCAATATGGGAAACCACCGTGAAACCTATCAACCCCATTCCAAGCTATCTGAGTTACAGAAGACTCGCCCCTCAACTTTTGCTCACACCGACAGACCGCTGGAAGCGGATGATTGGCTTCGTGAGATTGAAAGGAAACTGATTATTGCTCAGTGCTCAGATCATGAGAAGGTGCTTTATGCACCGCACTACCTTACTGGAGCAGCCGCAGCATGGTGGGAAAACTCCCTACACATGCATCCCAGGGAACACAATGTCACCTGGGAAGAGTTCAAGGAAGGCTTCCGTGGGGCACACATCCCCAGGAGCATCCTAAAGATCAAGAAGAGAGAGTTTGATGACCTGAAGCAGAGAGGCATGTCAGTAACAGAGTACAATGGTCAATTCACCCAGCTGTCTCGTTATGCCTACGACGAGCACATGACAGAAAACAAGAAGATGGAAAAATTCCTGGACGGTCTGGCACCAGCGTTAAGATGCCAACTGATCGTACACACCTTTCCGGATTTTAAGACGCTGGTAGACAAGGCCATCACCTTGGAGAATGAGCGCCGTAGTCTAGAAGATATCCGTAAGCGGAAGAGGGACAAGACGACTCTTGCCCGCAGCAACCGAGGCAAGACTGAGGTCCCAAGGACAGACGCAAGGAGATCCACGACTACTGAGCCAAGGCCCGTCGGGCAGTTTCATGCCAGGGACAAGGAGTTCACATACCGTCCAGGGGTCACCTGCTATGCTTGTGGTCAACTAGGGCATTATGCTAAACAGTGTCCGAAGCCGAGAGACTCGGCACCCAAGCCGAACAATGGTGGGAACAATCCAGCTCCCAAGCGCAACAACTTCAACCCCAGCAACAACCACAGGAAGGGTCACCTGAACCATGTGACCAGGGAAGAAGCGCAGAGTGCCCCAGACATCGTGCCCGGTACGTTCCCTGTCAACACAGTACCTGCCACGGTTTTGTTTGATTCTGGAGCTTCCCATTCATTCGTTTCGAAGAGTTTTGTTTCGCAACACGGTTTCCCGATACTTCCCTTGGAAAAATCTATGATCATCATGTCCCCCGGAAATAAGCAAATCGCTCAAGGTTACTGCCAAGGAGTGGTCATTGAGTTCGAAGGACTACAATTCCACGCGAACCTCATCGTGTTGGAAAGTAAAGGACTGGATGTCATTTTAGGGATGGACTGGTTGACCACCAACAAAGGATTCATCGACTGTTTCAATCGGACAGTGATTCTCACTCACCATCACGGCAAGACTATAAGAGTTTCCGCTCAAGAAAGGCCACGATCGCAGAAACCAAAACTGAACAAAATGGACATTGCAGAACTGAGAAAAGTTCCAGTGGTATGCGAGTTCCCTGATGTGTTCCCGGAAGAGCTACCAGGCATGCCACCAGACCGAGAGATAGAATTCAGCATTGAACTAGCACCTGGCACCGCCCCCATCTATAAAAAGCCATATAGAATGGCACCCTCAGAATTGGTGGAGTTGAAGAAGCAGATAAAGGAATTGTTGGACAAAGGATTTATTCGAGCCAGCTCCTCACCTTGGGGTTCGCCTGTGTTGTTCGCCAAAAAGAAGGATGGGACACTGAGGCTGTGCATAGACTATCGAGCCCTCAATATGGTCACCATCAAAAACAAATATCCGATGCCACGAATAAATGATTTGTTTGACCAGCTCGCACAGGCCAAGGTATTCTCAAAAATTGATTTGAGATCGGGATATCACCAATTGAAGGTACGGACAGAAGATATTCCCAAGACAGCTTTCACTTCCAGATATGGGTTATACGAGTTTACAGTGATGCCTTTTGGACTAACGAACGCCCCCGCATATTTCGTCCACCTCATGAACAAAGTGTTCATGAAATTCATGGACAAATTTGTGGTGGTATTCATTGACGATATTCTGGTTTACTCAAGGACACCAGAAGAGCATGCTGAGCACCTCAGAATTGTTTTGGGAGAATTGAGGAAACATAAGTTGTACGCCAAATTTAGCAAGTGAGAATTTTGGCTAAGACAAGTTGGTTTCTTAGGCCATATACTGAACCAAGAAGGCGTGGCCGTAGACCCAGAAAAAGTCAAGGCCATACTGGACTGGAAGCCACCCGCGAATGTTACATATGTGCGGAGTTTCCTAGGAATGGCCGGATATTACAGAAGATTTATTGAAGGGTTCTCCACTGTGGCAAAACCTATAACACAGTTACTCAAGAAGGACAAGAAATTTGTATGGACAGAAGCATGCGAGCAGAGCTTCCAAGAACTCAAGAAGAAACTGACAACCGCACCGGTCTTAACCATATCGGACATACACAAGAGCTTTGAAGTGTATTGTGACGCGTCCCGAAAAGGTCTCGGATGTGTGCTAATGCAGGATGGCAAGATTGTCGCATATGCCTCCAGGCAGCTGCGAAAACATGAGGAAAATTACCCAACACATGACCTGGAGCTAGCAGCAGTTATACATGCACTCAAGGAGTGGAGGCACTTTCTGTTGGGAAATCGCTGTGAAATATATACGGACCATAAGAGCCTCAAATATATTTTCACACAGCCAGAGCTGAATTTACGCCAACGACGCTGGTTGGAACTGGTCAAGGACTATGACGTCGGTATTCACTACCACCCAGGGAAAGCAAATGTAGTGGCCGATGCCCTTAGTCGAAACCCCAGCCCGGACAATGACGGTCAGCAAAATTTGAGGCCTGAGTTTCAGCGAGAGTTCACTCGGCTCAACCTGATGTTAGTCTCTGAGGGCACCGTATCGAACCTGGAGATACAACCCACCCTAGTGGAACAAATCAAGAAGGCTCAACAAGGACATCCCAGTATCGAAGGCATAAAGAAGAAAATGAACCTTAGTAAGACTTCATAATTCGTCACGGACAGTGAAGGAACATTATGGTACCGGGACAGGCTTTGCGTACCCAACATTGAGGAACTCAAGCAACAGATCTTGATGGAAAGCCACACCGCCCCATACTCGATCCATCCTGGAGGAACCAACATGTACAAGGACATCCAAGAAAGATTTTGGTGGCACGGTATGAAAAGAGATATAGCCACATTCATCGCTTGTTGCGATTCATGTCAGCGCATCAAGGCTGAGCACCAAAAGCCAGCAGAGCTACTCCAGCCTAACAGGATACCGGAGTGGAAATGGGACGAAATCGGAATGGACTTCATTGTCGGATTACCTCGATCACAACGCGGAAATGACGCCATATGGGTCATCACGGACCGACTAACCAAGGTTGCTCATTTCATTCCCGTGAAGACTACCTACTCCACACAAAGACTGGCAAAACTTTATCTCTCCCGTATAGTTTGCTTGCACGGAGTCCCAAAGACTATAATATCAGACTGAGGCACCCAATTCGTCTCCAAATTTTGGGATCACCTACAACAAGCTCTGGGCACGCAACTGGCTTTCAGTACAGCATACCACCCTCAGACCGATGGACAAACAGAACGTGTAAACCAAATCCTAGAGGATATGCTAAGAGCCTGTGTGCTCACCTATGGATCCAGTTGGGAAGAGAGTTTGCCGTATGCCGAATTTGCTTACAACAACAGTTACCAAGCCAGCTTGCAAATGGCACCCTTTGAAGCATTGTACGGACGAAGATGTCGTACCCCTCTGAATTGGTCAGAAACAGGTGACAGCCGTATCTTCGGCCCAGACATGCTTAAAGAGGCCGAGGAGAAAGTTAAACAAATCAGGGACAGACTCAAGACAGCACAGAGCCGACAAAAGAGCTACTATGATCAGAAGCACCGTGAGGTCAGCTTTGAACCTGGTGATTCCGTATACCTCCGCGTATCTCCTATGAGGGGTCTGCAATGGTTCAAAATTAAGGGGAAGCTAGCCCCAAGGTTTATTGGACCATTTTGTGTAAAGGCACGAAGAGGCACGGTGGCCTACCAACTAGACCTCCCCAAGGAGCTGTCAGACGTCCATGACGTGTTCCACGTCTCACAGTTAAGAAAATGTGTGAGCAACCCAGAAAAACATGTACCTCATGAGGACATTGATATGCAACCAGATCTCACCTACAGAGAAAGGCCAGTAAAGATTTTAGAAGAGTCTGAACGGAGGACCCGTCAGAAAACGACAAGATTTTTCAAGGTTCAGTGGAGCAACCACACAGAGGATGAAGCTACATGGGAAAGGGAAGATTTCCTTCGAGCAGAGTATCCACATCTATTTTAGGATCAGCAGAAATCTCGAGGACGAGATTTTTCCTAAGGGGGTAGGTGTTGTGACACCCAAGTTTTTATTTGGACTTTTCAAAAGATTTTATTTGACTTGAGGGAGGTGATTTAAATTTTTCTTCAAGAGAACTCTCCCTCTCAAATATTTTTTTTTCTTTATGGAAAAAGTTTTATGTGGATTCACCCAAGATCTGTCTTTGATCTTGGAGGTTCTTGCTTTTCATTTGGACTCAAGACAAAATACTTTTCACTTGGGAAATTAACTTTTGAAAACCTCCTTGAAATTTTGCACTATGGCTTTTGGAAAGTCCTTTGCCACTTTCAACAATTCCTTCTTGCCATGACCTTAGTGCAAATCCTCTCTCCTAACCCTTCCCTCACCTTTGGATCATGATCTGCATCAAATCCAGCAAGTTGAACCTCCCCATGTGGTTTTTTTTCCATTTAAATTCTATTCAAATAAATTTCTGTCTTCTCTTCTAGCTCTTGGAGATTTTCAAAGGAACTCCATTTTCTGTTTTGATTTTTGCCCCCAAACCAACTCTCCTCCCTGGTCCTTTGTACCCTCAACCTAGAACCATGAAGATCCACTGGTCTTCAGTTCAAAATTTTCAAACTACACTTGCTGCAAGTTTGGACCAGATTTGCCAAATTTGGTGAAATTCATTCCAAACCTTCTCCAAAAATTCCAAGTAAAATCAGGCAGCCTCTGGGTGCATTGAGTGGTCATCTCACCAAGTTACAGCCCCAGAAAAATTTATCTCATAGCCAAAACCTTCTGTCGAACGCCTGCAGTGCACTGTCTTTGTCAAAGTTCAGAAAGTTCAGAGATTCAGTCAGTGGCTGCTGTCGTTTTCTTCAGAGGAGGACGTCGATCTCGCCAGTGCCACCGCGTCGCCTTGCTCCTCGTCCCCGCCCCCTTGTTCCTGCACCGCACGACGCCTGGCGCCTTGCGGGCATCGGCGACGAGCAGCAGAAGGTGCGCCGCCCCGTGACCGACGCCGGCGGCGGCTTTGCGGACGCCAGCAGGAGACACGGCGCCGACGACGCCACCCAGCGCCGCCCAAACCACCGGAGCTCACCGCGTGGCCTTCCACTCCCCCGAACGCGCTGCCGCTCTCGTCGTGAACCGCAGGGCGCGGAGCGCGCTCTCTGCCACCGTTGAGCCCGTGCGGTCACCGCACCGTGGACCGACGCCATTACGCCAAGACCGACCCCGTTTAGCTGCAAAACGAGTCCAGTAACCTCCACTGATGCTGCCCAGCCGCTTAAACCCCCTACCAATCCACTGCTCCGCCGTAATCGCTCGCCGGAGATTCTCCGTTCGCGGCCACCCCATCGATCTGCCTATAAATAGAGGCCCTGAGCTTCAACTCGAGCACCCACCAGCACTGCACTCCCCCTAGAGCACGCCGAGCCACTGGAAGAGCCCCGAGGAGGTCTCCTTCCTCGACTCCGGCCGCCGCGACCCGCCACGGGATCCAGCCCGATTCGCCCCCGTGTGTGCTCCTCCGCCTCCATTCTCCTGCCAGTAGCTTCACCATGCATCCCTCTTTCTGACCCGCACTCCTTTTTGAAGCTTGCAGCCCTCCACCGGAGTTCCCCATCCTCACCCGAGCCGCCGTCCGCCGGAGAAAGTGTCGCCGTCGATGTAGTGCTCCCCGTTGGACGAGTCCACCACCCACCGACGCGGAAGAGGACGCTGAAGCTCTTGGTACCCTCCGTTCCTCCTAACTCGCCGTGGTTCGACGCCGGCGTCCACCGCAGTCTTCGGGCGCCGGCGAGCTTTTCAAACCTGACATGTGGATCCCGCATGTCAGCCTCTGTTCTTTTATTCGCGAACCGTTTTCTGTTGGCGCCTTCGGGCAGAATACGTTTTCTCCTTTGCGCTTGCGCATTCCCAGCCGAAGCGTTTTCTGTTTTCTCAGTTAAAACCCTGGAACTTTTCTGTTTCATTACAGATAAGTCCCTGGACATAAACCTTTATAACTTTTTAATAAAAAGGTATTTTTGAGTGATTCTTTTTCTGACAATCTTCAAATTTGGTCTAGTTTTTTATGGGATTTAATTGAAAAATATTTAGAAAGGTTTCTGTGCATGTGTTGGTTTTCACGTTAGTACCCGTTTCGTGATTGCCGTAGGTTCCGGGGGAGGTGACGGAGCCGCGAACTTCGCCGAGCTAGACTCCGACTTCTCCGAACCAGGCAAGCATGTTTTGAACATTTGATATGACAGATGTTTTACATATTCACGTGAGAGTTTGTGCGTGGCATATGAGTGTCGGTAAATACCTCGTTGCTTGTAAGGCAACGACCCGGTTGTTCCGAAGTTGCGATGGCCTCTGATGAGAGGTGGCCTAATCATGTGGTGACATGAAGGGCAGCAAGGTGGTACTGTCGTAGCATGCCAGCCTTGCGTCATCCGACTCTCTTCGACGTTAACGTGGTTGGAGCCACGTTATCGATCTTTTTCCGCATGTTCCAAAGTTGCGATGATCTCTGATGAGAGATGGCCAAATCATGTGGTGACATGAATGGCAGCAAGGTGGTACTGTTGTAGCATGCCAGCCTTGCGACATCCGACTTTCTCCGACGTTAACGTGGTTGGAGCCGCGTTACCGTTCTTTCCCCTTTCCGTGCTACCACATGTCTCATTGCCAGGATGCGGTTTAGTAAGTTGGTAACCTCTTTCCGTGTACACACCAAACAGAGAGGCCGGGATGATCGTACCTTGGCGCAGTATTAAAGCCAGTCATCCGGTCAGGGGGCATGGGTGTTTCCGGTTGGGACCGAGAGGGGGGGCACCCCCTTAAAGCGCGCGTATAGAAATTTGATCCCATGCTACGCGAGGTTGTAGCCTCCCCGTCTCAAGGTTCTTCTTGAAAGTTGACGAGGGTGATCCCTGGCTTCGGATGGTTGAATTGGGTGTGTACTGGTTAGACATGTTTCTTCCAAAACACCGTAGAAGGAACTAGTCCCCGTGACTACTGAAATCCGTTGGCTGTGGTTAAGTACAAACTCTGCAGAGTCAATTCTTTCCAAATCATCGTACCCATGATCAAGCAGTGTAAGAATTATATCCATATCTATCTGTGTGACAAAACTTGCCCCGGTGAACAAGCTCAAGTGGTAAATCCAGATTTATTGTTATTCCTATGGATGGACTAACTTTGTATTTGTCTCATGGCTGTGATAATTTATGTTCCCAAACTATTGTATTAATGAGTTGTGATATAAGCCCTTTATGTGACGTCGCGCAGACGTCCGACTGTGGCGTGTACTTGTTTCTTACTTTAAATATAAGCCCTTTATGTGATGTCGCTCAGACGTCCGACTGCGGCATGCACTGTCTATTATTTTCTGTTATAAGCCCTTTATGTGGTGTCGCCCCGACGCCCGACTGTGGCATTATTGTTCCGCATTTTCCGCTCGAGGAGTCTTTCAGACACTCGTTTGGCACCCGCATTAAAATTCCGCATTTTCCGCTCGAGGAGTCTTTCAGACACTCGTTTGGCACCCGCATTAATATTCCGCATTTTCCGCTCGAGGAGTCTTTCAGACACTCGTTTGGCACCAGTATTACTATTCTGCAGTTTCCGCTCGAGGCGTCATTCAGACCCTCGCTTGGCACCCAGTATTTATTACCGTTATGTCTAATCGCACCAGTTAACTTGTTCATATGCTTCATGTTTACATTTGTTATATCTTATGTCCGAACTGTCTTGCGAGTACTTTCATAGTACTCACCTGGCTTGTTGATTTGGCCAGATGTTGACGAAGGCGATCTCTTGGATGAAGAGTTTGATAGCGCGTCCGATGCCTAGAGGAGTCCCAGTCAGTCCTGCGCGATTCCGGATATTGGTCACTTGTATTGTATACGCTTCCGCCACCCGTAATAAGTCTTCTCGAGCCTCGCTCCGACGCTCGAAGAGCTGTAGTCTTCTAGAATCATATCACTCGCTTCGCGGTGATATGTCCACCACCGTTATTATCATGAGTTAGTAGTTTCCACCCTATCCGCCGTTTTGTTTTAACGGCGCGCATGTAATAAATTGTTGGGCAGTCTCTGCTCAACCTTGTATTATATTTAGTACTCTTGGTATTTTTCTTCTGTGACCAAGATATTGTCTACCAGTGAGAAGGAATTCTTCCTCGCTGGTCCGTAAAAGGGATTGGTCTCTCAATAATTATTTTATTGAAAAACCGGTCGTGACACTAAGCCACACAGCCAAGTTAGTAAAATATTTTTTGAAGACAAGACTCAACTTCGGCCAAGGAGTTGGAAAGGGGAATCCTACAGGCAGTCGACTCTGATACCAACTTGTGACGCCCCCGATTCGACCGTACACTAATCATACACGCAAATGTGTATGATCAAGATCAGGGACTCACGGGAACATATCACAACACAACTCTAGACACAAATAGAAATACTACAAGCTTTATATTACAAGCCAGGGGCCTCGAGGGCTCAAATACACAGCTCGATGCACAAGCGTCAGTGGAAGAACAAAATCTGAGTACAGACATAAGTTAAACAAGGATGCCTTAAGAAGGCTATCACAAACATCAACGATCGAAGAGGCAAGGCCTCCTGCCTGGGACCTCCTAACTACTCCTAGTCGTTGGCAGTCTCCACATAGTAGCATCCGTCGGCGGTGGCATCTGACTCCAGGGATCCACCATCTGGTTGCATCAACCGGAAAGAAGAAGGAAGGGGAAAAGGGGGGTAGAAAAGCAACCGTGAGTACTCATCCAAAGTACTCGCAAGCATCAGATCTATACTACGTATGC
The DNA here is from genome assembly GCF_018294505.1 of Triticum aestivum. Classification (NCBI taxonomy): domain Eukaryota; kingdom Viridiplantae; phylum Streptophyta; class Magnoliopsida; order Poales; family Poaceae; genus Triticum; species Triticum aestivum. The sequence goes on from NC_057799.1 coordinate 227,412,361, forward strand.
ATTGATATCAAATGGAAGGGCTGTATCTGTGGACTGAACTGCAGAATGCCAGAATAGAGGGGAAGGCCTAGCCTATCGAAGAATAGCATCTTCAAGCAGCTCCAAGCATCTTGCAGCATGTAGAAGAGTAAAGAATAGCAGTTTATAATTAACAAGCATGTTGTAGCATTAATGCCCAGAGATCCTTCCTCGACTCCCTACGAGAAAGCAATCCCGGAGCCAACATATCCATCACATATCAAGTATCCAGTTCTAGTTGTATAAGATCAGGATACAAGTCCGAACGTCCATTACGGAGGACACGGTATTCGAATATATATCTTCCCTGCAAGGGTGCACCACGTTTTCCAACAAGCTTGATTACTCTGGCCGGACACACTTTCCTGGGTCATGCCCGGTCTCGGAACACGTCGCAGCCCTACCTAGGCTTAGCAGAGAGGTTCCCATCGGTCTACATCCTAAGCACTCCGGGGTCTGGGCCCATCATCCGTTGCACTCCGGGTCATTGCGAGCAGGGTGACTACCAGCACCGCCTCGGATGGCCAGCACGATCCGACCGTGCCACAATGCTGATCTGGACGTCTGACAAGCTTCGGCTGATACTACAACGTCGAGGCCCATAACTATTCTCGCATGGTGGTTAGTGCATAAAAGCCGGAGGCCAACTCAGAACAAATACCCAAACCTGTTAGTGCCTTATTAAAAGAAGTGACGGCTATCGGGACAAGTACGGAGCTATCACCCCCTCCCGGGTTATACCGCTAACCAGCCAGCCGCCACTATCACATCACACGGGTGCTCTCCGGGCCCGCCCGTCTTTCACCAATATCTCAAGTAAAGTCAAGGTAACCGTGTGTCCAAACATCAAGGGGAAAACCCAAGGAATCACCATCGGAGGATTCCACTCGATGTAATCATCAAGGTGAACGTAAGACGAACCACCCACGAGGTTCACACTTGGGGTGTTGCATGACAGAGCCGTATCGGAAATGGTGAAGGAGGAACCACCCTCGATGACCACGACCAAATAGCTACACTACAGAGATCTCATCAGGAGTGATGTATGAGGTTCCACCCTCGACACTCGATGGTAACTCTGCAGAGTCGAGCAACAAAAAGGGGCGTGATGTGATGTGAGGTGTCGAACTCTGGTCGTCGATCACGTTGATCGAGTCATCGATGATGAAGCGGGGTCAAAAAGGACAAGGTGGAGGTCACTGATGGATCACTATCCAACCTATACTAAGCAGTTTAGGATAAGCAGGTACAGTAGAACAGTAGGTTACAAAAGCAGGCTATGCATCAGAATAGGAGCAATCAATAACAGTCAAAATCTATTGCAAGCCTGAGAGAATGGAATGGGCGATATCGGGATGATCAAAGGGGCAGCTTGCCTGGAAGCTCCGCTGAAAGGGAAGAAGGGTCGTCGTTGATGTAGTCAATCACAGGGGCATCATCAGCGGTCTCGGGGTCTACCGGAGAGAAGAGGGGGAAGAAACAGTAAATATAATGCAAACAAATGCAACACAGATGCATGACGGCGATAACACGCAGGGCTAGGGGTGTTCTAACGCAGTGCTACATGATACCGACGAAGGGGGAGAACATCCGGGAATGCTTTCCCGAAGTTAGGTATTTCCGGACAGATGAAACAGAGGGGAAAGGTTGCATGTTCGCTATGCTAGGAGTATGTGACAGATGACGGAGAGCTTATTCCGATTCGTCTCGTCGTTCTGAGCAACTTTCATGTATTAAACTTTTTCACCCGAGTTACAGATTAATTTCTATGAATTTCTAAAGTCTTAACAATATTCTAAAATTAATATTAATTCGGAATTAAATGTTAAAATGCTATGGGTACCCAGCCATGTGTACACAGAGTATGAGAAGTGGGCCAGAGGGCCTGGTTGACCAGTCAACGTTTAACTGGTCAATAGGGGGAGGGGCCCTCCTATCATTGACTCATCCAACTAATTACAGATTAACTAACTAATATAGCTCATTAGGTTAATTAGAATTAATTAATTAAGTTAATTAAGCATTTAACTAATTAACTAATTAATTATTATCATTACGTAAAAAACATTTCCTGTTTTTTTATTAAACAGGGGCATGGGGCCCCGTTGGTAGTGGCCCAGGAGGCTAGCCGGGGCGGGCTATTGGGCGCAGGCGCCCGTTGGGGCAGACCCGGCAGAGGCCGCGGCGAGGCCCGGCCGGAGCCAGGCGGCGTCGGCGAGCGGGGCTGCAGGGCAGGGGGTAGCGCGGCGCGTGGGCGGAGGACGCAGGCAAGGCGCGCGGCAGGGGGCGATGGCTGCAGCTGGCGGCGCCGGGAGCTGCAGGCCGCGGGGCAGGGCCGCGGCGCGAGCGGGCGGTGTTCTCTCGGGGTGAGGACGACGGGCGAGGCGGCGAGGTCGGGCGGGTGAGCAGAGGGGCCGCCAGCGCTCCCCGAGTTGCAGCCGACGATGGGCGTCAGCGGCAGAGGGCCACGACAGCAGTGGGTAGCGGAGGCTCGGCGAGTGCGGCAACGGGGTAGCAGAAGTAGCGCAACAGTAGGAGGGAGGGCAGCAGTAGCAGAAGGCCACAGCGGGTGGGCGGCACGGCACGGTAGCGGCGACCGTGGGCGCGAGCAAAGGCAGGGGCCGGTGCGTGCGGGCGTGGTGACGTGCGTGTGGCGGTTCGGCGAGCGCCGTTCGGGGCGGCGTTGGAGCACCAGTAGCGCTGGGCGGAGGTGAGTCGGGCGGCAGCGGTGAGGCCTCGCGAAGGCCAGCAGGCGGGGGCGGGTCTGCGCATACACCGGAGCTGCGGAACGTGGTCAGGGCGGAGGGGACGACCGGCGAGCGTCGGCGTTGCTGAGCAGCGGGGTGCGACGTGGGCGACCAGAGCATGTAGGCCTTGGGATCGAGCCCAGGGGCTCGTCCGAGTCGAACTGGGGGGGTGCACTTGCCTCCCTGGCGTTCCAGGAGCACGACGACAGACTTCGGGCGCGAGCTAGGCTTCGATGGCCGCGACGGCGATCAGCTCGGGCATGACGTTGACAGCAGCCTACGACATCCAAACGAAGGGGAGGGACAGAGGGGTTGGACGGGCGGCTCACCGGGATCCCGTACGGGTGCAAAGGCGGGCTCGGGGAGGAGCGGCGGTGCTAGAGTCGGTGACGAACGACGACGGGTCCGACTTGAAGGCGAGGTCGATGGCGGAGCTTGGGGCCAGTCCAGCTTGATCCCGTGCACGAGGAGGAGGAAGCAGACGACGGCGGATCCGCGGGACCTCCCGGCTCGGCGTGGGAGCAACGATGCCCGTGAGGTCGACGGCAACAACGGCGACAGAGGCGTTCGGGAGTGGGCGGATCTGGGGAGGGGAACGAGCGCGTGGGCGAGAGAGAGAGAGAGCGAGGAGAGAGGAGTGGATGAGAGCGGACGAGGGAATCGAGGGGCAAGGGGGGTGGGGTCCTTATCCCCTCCCGGCATCGGCACCGGCGAGGTGGTTGGGGTGGGACGAGCCCTTGTAGCGACACGGTCGGGGGAACAGGTTGATCGATCGGGTGGGGGGTTGGGCTGGCAAGGTGTCCAGCTGGGCCGAGGCCCAGTGAGGGGGGAGTCCTGTTGTTTTCTTCTTTTTCCTTTATCCTGCTTCTAACTTTTCTGTTTTATTTATATTATTTTAATTTTCACATTATCCTAATTTAAAAATTTAGGAGGCCAGCACAAAAATTAATGTTTTAGTTTAACCCTCTGCCACGAAAGGTTCTACTCCCAGATAAAATAGTTTGCTATTTTATAATTTAGAAAAGGCATTTTATTTATTGTTAAAGCCACTGTTTAATTAATCTTGTGCATTAAACCACTTTATAAAAATATTGGTTCACCACCATAATTAGTTATGGAATTTTTCCCACACTTTGAACATTTTATTTTGCATGTTTGACAAATTTGAGTTCTGGACTTTAATTTGAATTTGAATTGTGATTTGGATAAAGTGAGGATTAGCAACAGTACCAGTGATGATGTGGCATCATTTGAAAGGGATTACTGTAGCTTGATTATCCGGGCGTCACAGTACTGTGCAGGCCAGAAGTTAAAAAAATACAGCACCTCACACTGCACGTGTTCTAGTCTCGCATGGAAAGGTCCTTCCATGTCGAAACAAATACTCCTCTTCATGGTTTCCACCTGCGTACATCGTCCTATTTCATTTTCCCGCGCAGGTACATGCGGGCGGGGCCTCAGTCGCGCTAGCCGGCTCTGGTACCAGCAACATGCCAAGGATGCCGGATTTGCTGCCGAGCCTGGTCGGTCATGCCCGACATGATCCAACCCGACACAATCTAGCAGCCGGATAAACGCGGTGACGAGCCCCCTCACTAACAAACCCTGCGCAGCAAATCCGACGATGTAAGGCAATGAATGACCACCGATCATGTTTCCCGTCTGTTGATTTGATCAACTCCTAGCTTAGCGTTTTCCTTGTTGTTCAGTAGTCGTGTGAAAACAACGGGACCGACAAGGCACTTCTAAAGAGAAACCCAAGGAAACGACAGATACTCAAATCAACAGAATATACTTTCATAGTCATTTCATTACAAACATTTTACACATGGAAAAAATGTTGTTTTATTGAGACAATCACACTACAAACATTGTGTGAATTGTTATTAAACAATCAACCGCCTTGCATGGTAATTTCATTATACAAGTGTGGTTCCAAATAAACCACCGAGTATTAGGGGCGGCTTTCTGTCAGTGGGAGTTTGGGGAATAAGCGAAGGCATGCCGAGTAGTTCGTGCCCTATCTGCTTCGCCTCAGATCCACGCCCAGCCTAAGCTCATCACCAAGCTCAGTGTTAGAAGGGAGAGAGGGGTTTGATGGAATAGTTCATTATATTGCTTGAGCCTCGTGGGCATATAAATAGGAGTACAAAGACCAACTTGGAGTACAAGACAAGGCAGCACCAAATCCTAGTATATCCTATACTTCCTAATAATCCTTATACTCAACATCCCCCCGCAGTCACAATGGTAGCGACGCAGATGGTGAGACTGGAGAAGAATCCGAAGGCAAGCCGACGGACACCCCCCCACAGTCGTAAGGGTTGACGCATGACGGAGTCGTGGCTAGAGTGGAAACCGACGAGGTTGCTCAATCAGGCGGTAGCCCTTTGTGCCGTTTGTCTATGTAGCCAAGAGCGTGGGTGGTGGAGCAGTGGTCGAGGTAGCCGTGCGAAGAATGCCGTGGTCGATGTCGAGTCGGGGTGGCCGGTGTCGAGGAAGTTGCGGTGGAGCCGCGGACGCAAGGGGGCGCCGAGTTAGCATGGGCGCAGTGGTGTCGAAGTAGGGGTGCGCCGGGAAGAAAATGTTGTTGATGACGCATCGCGGCGGGTTTGCCAAGCCTGGGGACACATCATGGACGAAGGCACGCACCGGTGTTGCCAGCACCGGGCATGCCTAGATGGACGAAGACGAAGTTGACAAAGCACCGACCAGGCTTGCCAGGCCCGGGGACCGAAGGCACGCATCGGTGTTGCCAGCACCGGGCATGCGTAGACGAGGTACCTGCACGAGCTGTACGCCATGTCGGAGAAGTCGGAGAGGCCAGCAGAGAAGAACTCCACGATGATTGCGGCGTCCATCGGCGCGGGGCCAATGTCACCAACAGTGGTCGGAGTAGACAAAGTGGTCGGGGTAGATGACGGCGACACTAACGACGGGCTAGTGCTAGACGAAGACGAAGGAGGTGGACGGGCGGCTGCAGCTAAAGAAGATCGGCGGCGGCGGCTAGGTTAGGAACGTGGTGGCGGTGCTCAAAGTAGGCAAAGAACCCTGACAACGTGACGAATACCGGCGCGGACGGTGGCATTCGCGCGCCAAGGGAGATGGCGTGACGCATACCACGGGAGGTCAACGCGCGGTGACGACGGAGTGGACCGCGGGCCACGGCGCTACAACCCGAAGGGGTGACGCAGCGGCGATGGGCAAGTCGGGGCGATGGCAGGAAGACCTCGGGGCGGCGGCGGGGACCGCGGGCCGCGACGCTGTGGCCCGAAGGGGCGACGCAATGGCGGTTCGCGAGTCGGTGCAGCCGTGACGAGAACCACGGGGCGGCGGCGGGGACCGCGTATCGCGACACTACGGCCCAAAAGGGCGACGGAGCGGCAGCCCGATGCTCGATCGACGGAGGGGAGCGCGCTACTCAGGACAATCTTCACGGGACCTGTGGAGGCGCGCATAACCAACAGACTAGGTTGGTCACGCGGCGTAGATGAGGCGGATCGCGGCGGCGAGCGGGTGATCAAGCCGATCGCGCGCGAGGTCGGGGACGCCGCCCGGTGAAGGCGTAGTGGCGGCGGAGTCCGAGATGAAGTCGGCGACGATGAACGGCGTTGGATGACGTGTGGACGAGGGCGTCAGCACCAGCTCCCGGGCCACCAAAGCAGCGCCGGCGCCCGGGCAGCGAGGCCCGAGCGACCAACGGAGCAACGGTGCCCGAGCTCGAGGCAACCGACGGGCCTAACACAGCCGGCCTAACGTAGTAGGGACGAGGCCGGCGAGGTAGACCGCCGGACTGCCGTGCAGACGCGGCGGAGGTGGGTGACGTGGATCGATGGGCGGGCCGGCGCGCGAGCGACATCTATGATTGGCCATCACATGGCGCGAGCCGCCGGGTCGGGGCGATGCAGGTGTCCCGGTCGGAGCAGGGCGGTGACGGCCGGTGCAGGGCGATGGGCGGACCAACGTGCGGACGGCGGCTGGCCATGACGGGCCGCCGGGTCGGAGGAGAGGCCAACTGGTCGCGCCGGGGTTGGAGTAGAGGCGCACGGTGGTCGACGGCGGCGGCGGGCGACGCAAACCGATCAAGATTAGATCAAAAAACTAAAAAGAAAAACGCCTATCAAAGCGACCGGCGAGAGAGAGAAAACCCGGATCAAAGGATCGGGAAAAAGACTCTCTAGGGAAACCGGTCTACACGACTGGCAGACGAACCCTATGTACGGGTGGCGCGGCCCCCGGCGGCGGTACGGGTGGCGCAGAAGCAGTGGCGGCTAAGGTTGGATCGATTAGGCTGATACCATGTTAGAAGGGAGAGAGGGATTTGATGGAATAGTTCATTGTATTGCTTGAGCCTCATGGGCATATAAATAGGAGTACATAGACCAACTTGGAGTACAAGACAAGGTATGATCAAATCCTTATACTCAACACTCAGGTGGCGCTGCCTAGTGTTGGACTGTCCCGGCTAGCCGAGTGCTGTGTTGTGCCATATGTCCCGACCTTTTACAACCTGGGCTTGGCCAAAGGATTTAGTGGAAACATTAAGCACTTAACCCGATGATGGTACCAAGCCTTTGGGATTTTTGAGTGGAGAGCTTTCTTGTCTGGTGGCTCTGAAGCCCCCCTCTTAAAAATTCAAAGGAGGGATATGAATAAGCATGTCCCCATCCATAGGCAGCTCAATAACTGAAGTAGGGTCGACAGCAAGAGGCAGAGACGATTGCCATCGAATGGGTCTTATACTCGGGTTGAATGATATGCATTTCGTAGGCATGGATAAAGAGCATCTGTCAAAGCATGGAAGACGCCGGGGCCACCTAGCATGATAAGCACTGGGAAGTTGACGCACGGCAGCTGCCATTAAATGTCCACGATCCCGCACTCAAAACAGCAACCGAATAACAACGTCTTAAGTAGGGCATATTTATTTTCTGAGACATCCATTCGTACTTACTCAGGATACTGTCTTAGGCACGATGGAGAAACAATACCCAACATGCATACACAGAGCACGTGCCGAGCATAATCACAAACACACGCGTGTGCATTCAGACCAGAGTCACAGAGACCAAGTACCGAGTAGTACAACATAATCATGCCCCTCAATTACTTCCTTCAATCATTGCCCGCCGGAACTTCTATATTGGTGACGAGATTGCGAGCTAGGTCGTTGCGGTTGATGGCTCACGTGTATCTCTATTCATTAAATAAAAATAAAGCGAAGTATTTGAAGGGACCAACCGCAACCATCAGCGTGAAGACGTTTCTCCCGAGTGTGTTAGAAGGGAGAGAGAGGATTGGTGGAATAGTTTGTTGTATTGCTTGAGCCTCGTGGGCATATATATAGGAGTACATGATCATCTTGGAGTACAAGCCAAGGTAGAATAATATCCTATGCTATCCTAGTTTTCCTAATAATCAAGATACTCAACATCCCCCCGCAGTCACAACGGTAGCGACGCAGACGGTGAGACTGGAGAAGAATACGAAGGCAAGCCGACGGACACACCCCCACAGTCGTAACGGTCGATGCATCGCGGAGTCGTGGCTGGAGTGGAAACCGACGAGGTTGCTCAAGCAAGGCAGTAGTCCTTTGTGTCATTGTCGAGGTAGCCGAGAGCGTGGGTGGTGGAGCCATGGTCGAGGTAGCCGTGCGAAAAATGCCGTGGTCGATGTCGAGTCGGGGTGGCCGGTGTCGAGGAAGTCGCCCTGGAGCCACGGGCGCAAGGGGGCGCCGAGTTAGCATGAGCGCAGTGGTGTCGAAGTAGTGGTGTGCCGGGAAGAAGATGTTGTTGACGATGCGTCGCCGCGGGTTTGCCAAGCCCGGGGACACATCGTGGACGAAGGCATGCACCAGTGTTGCCAGCATCGCGCATGCGTAAACGGACGAAGACGGAGTTGACGAAGCGCCGACCAGGCTTGCCAGGCCCGGGGACACGTCGTGGATGATGGCATGCACGGTGTTGCCAGCACCGGGCATGCGTAGACGAGGGACCTGCACGAGCTGTACGCCATGTCAGAGAAGTCAAAGGGGCCAGCAGAGAAGAACTCGATGACGATTGTGGTGTCCATCGGCGCGGGGCCGATGTCACCAACGGTGGTCGGAGCAGACGAAGTGGTCGGGGTAGATGACGGTGACGCTGGTGATGAGCTGGTGCTTGGACGAAGACGAAGGGGTGGACGGGCGGTGGTGGCTACGGAGGTAGCGGCGGTGGCGGCCAAAGAAGAGCGGCGACGGCGGCGGCGGCTAGGTTAGGATTGCGGCGGCGGTGCTCGAAGTAGGCTAAGAACCCTGACACTGTGACGAAGACCGGCGCGGATGGGGGCGTTCCCGCGCCAAGGGAGACGGCGCGATGCATACCACGGGTGGTCGACGCGCAGTGACATCGCAGTGGATCGCGGGCCACGGCGCTATGGCCCAAAGGGGCGATGCAGCGGCGGCGGGCAGGTCGGGGCGACAACAGGAAGACCTCGGGGCGGCGGCGGGGACCAGAGGCCGCGGTGCTACGGCCTGAAGGGGCGGTGCAGCGGCGGAGCGCGGGTCGGTGCAACTGCGGGGATGGCTCGGGGCGGCAGCTGGGACCGTGTATCGCGACACTACGGCCTGTAGGGGCAACGCAGTGGCGACGCACGAGTCGATGCAGCCGCGAGGAGAACCACGGCGCAGCGGCGCTGCGGCCCGACGGGGCGACGCAGCAGCAGCCCGTTGCTCGATCGGTGGAAGGGCGCGCTGAACTCGGGGACAATCTTTACGGGACCTGCGGAGGCATGCGCAACCGACAGGTCAGGTTGGTCGTGCGGCGTAGATGGAGCGGATCGCGGCGGCGAGCGGGTGATCAAGCCGATCGCGCGCGAGGTCGGGGATGCCGCTCGGTGGAGGCGTGGTGGCGGCGCAGTCCGGGATGTGGCCGGCAACAACGGACGACAGGGGACGTCGTGCTGACGAGCGTGTCAGCACTAGCACCCGGACTGACAAAGCAGCGCCGGCGCCCGGGCAGCGAGGCCCGAGCGACCAACGGAGCAGTGGCGCCCGAGTTGAGGCATCCAACGAGCTTGACGTAGCCGAGGACGAGGCCGGCGAGGTAGACCGCCGGGCCACCATGCAGACGCGACGGAGGCGGGTGACGTGGATCGATGGGCGGGCCAGCGTGCAAACGGCGGCTATGATTGGCCGTCGCATGGCGCGAGGCCTCCGGGTCTGGGCGATACAGGTGTCCCAGTCGGAGCAAGGCGGTGACGGCCGGCGTAGATCGACGGGCAGGCCGGTGCACGGACGACGGCTGTGATGGGCCGCCACATCACGCAAGGCCGCCTGATTGGGGCGACTGGCGGGCAGACGCGTGGACGACGGCCGTGAGGGGCCGCCTATTGCGCGAGGCTGCCGGGTCGGTGAAGAGGCCGGCCGCTAGCGCCGGTGTTCGAGTAGAGGCGCATGGGGGTCGACGGCGGCGGTGGGCGATGCAAACCGATGAAGTGGATCAGAAAACCAAAGAGTAAACGCCGATCAAAGCAACCGACGATAGAGAAAAACCCAGATCAAAGGATCGGGAAAAATACTCTCTAGGGCAGCCGGTCGACACGACCTGTGGATGAACCCTAGGTACGGGCGGCAGGGCCCCCGGCGGCGGTCGTGAAGGCCGGCCGCCCTCGGGGCGGCGCGCGGAGCGAAAGCGACGAGCGGCTAGGGTTTAGAACCCGGAAACTGATACAATGTTTGAAGAGAGAGAGAGGATTGGTGGAATAGTTCGTTGCATTGCTTGAGCTTCGTGGGCATATATATAGGAGTACATGATCATCTTGAAGTACAAGGCAATGTAGAATAATATCCTACGCTATCCTAGTTTTCCTAATAACCACGATACACAACAGAGTGGCTGGAAATGATCATGTCTGTATTGCATTTGCATACACCTTGTATATTTACCAAAGAAAGAAGCCCATCTCCTTCTTTCGCCAACCAAAGCACCCAACTGCTAGGTCCATAGAAAGGTCGGGCACACCCCAGCAAGGCACACGACTCTAGCTGGATGGCGTGTATTGCGATGTCTTCTCAGCCTTTCAACGCCGCGGTCTGCTGATGTCTACTACACAACCTTTTTCTTGTAGACGTTGTTGGGCCTCCAAGTGCAGAGGTTTGTAGGACAGTAGCAAATTTCCCTCAAGTGGATGACCTAAGGTTTATCAATCCGTGGGAGGCATAGGATGAAGATGCTCTCTCTCGAGCAACCCTGAAACCAAATAACAAAGATTCCCTTGTGTCCCCAACACACCCAATACAATGGTAAATTGTATAGGTGCACTAGCTCGGCGAAGAGATGGTGATACAAGTGCAATATGGATGGTAGATATAGGTTTTTGTAATCTGAAAATATAAAAACAGCAAGGTAACTAATGATAAAAGTGAGCACAAACAGTATTGCAATGCTAGGAAACAAGGCCTAGGGTTCATACTTACACTAGTGCAAGTTCTCTCAATAATAATAACATAATTGGATCATATAACTATCGCTCAACATGCAACAAAGATTTACTCCATAGTCACTAATAGCGGAGAACAAACGAAGAGATTATGGAGGGTACAAAACCACCTCAAAGTTATTCTTTCTGATCGATCTATTCAAGAGTCCGTAGTAAAATAACACGAAGCTATTCTTTCCGTTCGATCTATCCTAGAGTTCGTACTAGAATAACACCTTAAGACACAAATCAACCAAAACCCTAATGTCATCTAGATACTCCAATGTCAAGTATCCGTGGGTATGATTATACGATATGCATCACACAATCTCAGATTCATCTATTCAACCAACACAAAGTACTTCAAAGAGTGCCACAAAGTTTCTATCGGAGAGTCAAGACGAAAACGTGTGCCAACCCCTATGCATAGATTCCCAAGGTCACGTAACCCGCAAGTTGATCACCAAAACGTACATCAAGTGAATCAATAGAATACCCCATTGTCACCACGGGTATCCCACGCATGACATACATCAAGTGTTCTCAAATCCTTAAAGACTCAATCCGATAAGATAACTTCAAAGGAAAAACTTAATCCATCACAAGGAGATAGAGGGGGAGAAACATCATAAGATCCAACTATAATAGCAAAGCTCGTGATACATCAAGATCGTACCACCTCAAGAACACGAGAGAGAGATATCAAACACATAGCTACTGGTACATACCCTTAGCCCCAAGGGTGAACTACTCCCTCCTCGCCATGGAGAGCGCCGGGATGATGAAGATGGCCACCGGTGAGGGATCCCCCCCTCCGGCAGGGTGCCAAAACAGGGTCCCGATTGGTTTTTGGTGGCTACGGAGCTCAGGCCCCCATGTCCAACTGCCTCTTAAAGCAGTTCTCTTGCGAGGTGAATGCCGCCCTCCCGAGGCTTGAGGCCATGGGGCTCCTCAAGTGGTCGCAGTACGCCATCACCTTCGATTCCAAGGTCCACCTCAGATGCTCGGCCACCGCCGGTGCGCTCCCCATGCTGTGCACTCCCACCATCAGCAACGTCACTGTCACCCAAACCCTCATCGATGGTGGCACGAGCCTCAACGTGATCTCCATAGCAACCTTCGAGATGCTCCAAGTGCCCTACAAAAAACTGATGCTCACCAGGCCCTTCTCCGGGGTGACGGACGAGTCCACCATTCCACTGGGACAAGTGCCCCTCTCTGTCTCCTTTCAGCGCTTGCAACAACTACGACACTAAGCTCATTGACTTCAACGTGGCCCACATCAGCCTCCCATACAACGCCATCCTGGGATACCCCACGCTTGCCAAGTTCATGGTAGCGACCCACCACAGCTACAATGTCCTCAAGATGCCTGGCTGCAGCGGCGTCATCACTGTAGCCTGTGACGAGAAAGACGCGGTTTGCTCCCATGAGCACGCCTACCTGGCCACTGTGGATGAAAACACTGACAGCGAGGGCGTCGCTGCGCCTCCCGAGGCCACCCCTGCGAAGAAGCAGCTGCTCCCCAAAGACCGCCTTAAAGTGAAGAAGTAGTCGGCTGGTGGCGACACCCAGGTCCCCGCCCCTATTGCCCGGGCTTGCCTTCCTTCCGCATAGGAAGGCATGCCTGACGCCTCCCTTCGGCTGGGCTCAGGGCTTTCGACTGGAAAGCATCCGGCCTGACCGGCGTGTCGAGGGAGGTGCTCGGGCACCACTTGGAGGCGTGCTTCAACGTGCACCTCCGCCAGGAAGGAGCACGGTGTTAGGCGCGAGAGGTACAAGGGTTCATCACCCAAGAGATTCGCAAGCTGCGGGAAGCTCAGGCCATGCGCGGCGAGCGTCGCCCCACGCGTTCTATCAATTCAGGTGCCACCCCCGTGGAGGGAAGCAAGGTGAACGTATGCATTGAGATCGCAAGCCTCAACAGGGCCAGCTCCCAGGACCTCTTTTGGCCATCACATGTCGGCCCGAGCAGGGGCATCGCCACCAACTACACCTGCATGCCCTTCGACCTGGAAAATGCTGACGCCAGCTTTGAAAGGCTGGCACGGCTCGCGATGGCGCCTCACAAGACTTCAGCCCCTCATGAGGCCCCAAGGCTCAGGAGCCAGCCAACCCCTAAGAGGCGAACTTCCATAGCACTCTTTGCCAAGCATCCCGACGCTCCCGCAGCAGCATGATTGCAGGTGACTTTTTGGTTTGTTCAAATTGAGGGCGCCCCTCGGGCTGCATCATCCTCAAGGTAGTCAGGTCCGTCCCTGCAGCTGCCTCACTTTTGGTCGTGTAGTGAATCTGGTTATGCTTTAATGAGTTTATGTTGCTTGCTTAACATTGTGTTCGGTACCTCGCCACCATTGAGAGCACCTCACCCTCGCGACTTTTCTCCTGCCCGTCCCATGAGCGGGGCCTAGGCACGACGTCTGTGCTCAGGTCTGTCCCTGCAGCACTAATAAATCCAAGCGATCGAGCTCTGGCTCGCGGGCCTGCTCTTGTGCACGTCGCCTCACAGACGTCCTTGGTGCCTCATTTCCTAATGGAACAACAACGAGTCGGTCGGCGAGTGTGCGTCTCCCTACTGCCTCGAAGTTTTGCAAGTGCGCAGAAAGCAAGCTTCAGGGGACCCGAACGACTATCCGAAGAGCCCTGCGTGGCGAGGACTCCAAGGACCGAGTCGTGGTCTATCGAACATCGCTCCGGGCATAAGCTAAGTCGAACCGCCTCACAAGGCACCACTTTCGCATCTAGGGTTCCCTCCTCTTGTGACATAGGCAAAGGCTGTTCTCCTTTTTTGCGCGAGCCGCTTGCGAGTCAAGGGGAGGGGGTCCCTAAGCATCATGCCTCTGGAACCGTCACTAGCTTCCGGAGCCCCTCACCTCCTAGCCTTGTCCCATGCATCGCGACCTGACATACCAGCAACGGCTGAGGCTCACTCGAGGGCCGGACCACGGAGACATAGAGCACCTTCGCAAGCAAAAGAAAAAGGGGTGAACCCTGCGAGAGGAACTTAGGGGGGAACATACGTTTTAAACCACAAAGGCATTGGTTGAGACTCAAAGGGCATCAATTTTTCATGCACCCCTTGTGGGGCTTAAATTGATCCATCGTTGAATAGAAGACGGGATAAAGATGAAAACTATAGGGAGACGTGTCCTGGCACCGCGTAAATTTATCGCAAGCCGCGGCCGCCTTGCGTCGTGCCCCGAAAAGCTAAGTTAACCACCCGTGTGGCTCGGTGGGCTTTGGTAGCGTTCCTTCTTTTCATGACCTCATCCATGGCAGAAGCCTCTTCTCTCGAGTAAGCCACTTGCACGTCAAGGGGGACCTCCTGAGCACCGAGCCTCAGGAGTTCTTACCGGACCTCGAGCCCTTCACGTCCTGGCCTTATCCCAGGCATCGCGACCTGACATACCAGCGACGGCCGAGGCCCGCTCGGGTCGGGTCCTAGTGACGCAGAGCGTTAGGGCGATTGTGAATAAGGGGGCAAGCCTAATGTGGAGCGCTAAGAATGAACTTGATTTTGAACCATGACAACATTAAATTTAAAGTGCGAGCGCCGCAGTTCCTTACACGCCCCCACGGGGCCCATATCGTTCCGATGCAGGGAAAAGAAGAAAACAAAAGAAAAGCTCTGGACGGAGGCCGCCACCTCTAGGGCACCGGCTCGGGCGTCGACCGTGCCCTAGTTAGAGTCCTTGTCCTCGCTCTTAACGTAGGGGAGCCGCCCCTGCTTCCAGTTCCATCGGAGGGGGACACGTCGCCGTCATCATCGTGGGAGGTGTTGTTGTCGCCGCTCTCCATGCAGCACTTCAGGTGGCAGCCGGTGACCCCAAAGATCTTCATGAAGAGCGTGGCAGCCTCGTCGTACTGGAAGTAGAGGACATGCCCCTTCTTCATGCCACGAGTGAGGGCGAACGACTTCCACCTCCGCTTCAAGAACATGAAGCTGGTGGGAGTGAACTCTACCGCCACCCAGGAGGGGCCGTTGCAGCAACCATCCGGCTGCAACCACAAGCCCGGAGGTGCGCGGTCTGCCATCTCCTGTCCAGAAGAATCCAGGAGGCAGAGCCAGGTGCAGGGCTAGTGGTGCATCCCCATGATGAACTCGCGGGCCGCGTCGGTGGAGTGACTCCACGACTGAGGCGGCAGGGCGGCTGCGTCGTTCCGCCCACCTCGGCCTCGGTTGCCTTGCCCCCGCGGGCAGAGATTCTTCTGCGGCTGCATGGGTTGTCGTAGGCCACCGACAGAGGGCGCCCGTGTCCCCCAGGACACGCTTTGGGCGTGGTGGCAGGTGTGCGAGGGCGGCCCCCCGCCCTCGTCGGCTTCGACGGCTCCGCCTCCTTCAGCATTGCCTTCTCCTGCTCAGCGGCGGAGAACCTCCTCACGGGTGCCATCGCTATGGCAATGGCGGGTGGAAATGGAGAAGTGAGGAGGTGGAAGATGAGCCAAAGGGCCCTCGCCTTGCCCTTATATAGCGCTTGACGGAGGGCCGGTCTGCACCCCCTGACCTTGAAAAGACGGATTCGAGACTGAGGAAGAGTAATGATGGCCCCGCGCCACGCCCGACAGGCTTTATGTCAACCCAGGAAGTTGCTGAGGCATCGTTGAGGAAGTGGGGGTGTCTCGCGCCTCGTCGTGTGCCACGCGTCGAGCCTGGCCCGCAGGCGGATGGGGCCCGCGCCACTTCGCCCCCCTTGCGGGCGGAATCGTGCTCGCCACGGGCCCGGGGGCTATTGTCGGGCCTGTGGAACTAGGGGTATCCCGGCCCGTCTACCTGCGGCCCAAGGCGCGGCGCATGCCCATGGCCAAGCAACTGGCCACTACTGAACTTCACGGGCAAGACCCTCGCGAGGCACACATCAGCAGGCGTTATCAACAGCCTTGCTAGGCCCCCTCACGGGGCAATCTCCTGAGGCCGCCTCCCGAGGCCTCTTGCGGGGTGAGCAAGTCAGACGCGGCTCGGCGGGTAGCGCGGCACTGCGTTCCCACGTGGGTGACAACCACGATGACGAGCGGTGCAAGAGGCCGTGCCAGTAGGCGCGGATGAGGAGGCTTTCCCCTTTCGTGCTAAGGGAGCAAGGACAGCACATAGGTTCCCAAAGCAATCCTCAAAGGTTACCTGTTCGGTGTAAGAGGACTGAGACGACGGGCTCGCTAGGACAGAGGACATCACCGAGCCCACTGACGCGTCATGGTAGTTGGCTTTTTCAGGCGAAGACCGCCTTTAGTCGGGATAAGCTACAACCTTGACCCCCTTCGAATTGGCTATTGTGGCAACCCGTCCCACCATGTGTTTTCAGGGGAAGAGGACCAAGGCCAGTATAAGAGAGGGCAGGGTGCCACTGTAGGGGGGGACTCAATTTGAGTGGCTAGAGCTACAACCTGTTCTCCATGTGCCCAAGCAATTCCAACCAAGCAGGAGTATGGTTTTACACGCAAGGTGGCCCGAACCTGGGTAAACTGCCGTGTCCATTGTTGTACTTACTTAGCTCGAGTACACCGGAGCATCGGCATGGGGTAGTGGGTCTCGAGGTAGAGCGGAGTGGTAGTAGTGAGCGCACCCTAGTGGTCGAACCTCTTGGGTCCTCGGAGCTCCGATTCCGACAGCTGCTGCCTCCGTCCATGAGGACACACGTCAGATGGAAGCAATCGATGATTGGGTCCAGGACGAGCGTAGCCGATCCACCATGCCCGATGTTGGTCAGATGGTTGTGTTTATCAAACGTGATCGGATAAGACGACCACAGATTGAACTTCGGGGTGACGGGCTCCAACGCGTATACGTCTCGAAGTGCATGTTTCCTCTACCACTTGGGGATGTGGGTGACGTAGATCATATTTACATCTTTCACCTCGTGAGGAAACTGCTTCCGGCCACCGTTATTTGGCTACCGAGGTTCATCCTCGTCTTTGCCGCGGGGCTGGGCTTTACCGTTCCCCTCCGCTGCCACCTTACCAGGTTGTTTGAAGACCCATCAATTCCTATTAGTGTGGTTTGCTGGTTTGTCTAGGGAGCTGTGGATTTGGCACTGCCTGTCGAGGATCTTGTTGAGCTGGCTAGGTCCAAACTTGTTCCCTTTAAAGGTCTTCCTCTTCTGTCCAGACCTAGGTCCGCTGAAGCAGGCCTTGACTGTGCATCTTTTGTGTCGCCCCCACCGTTCTGATGCCTGCATTTATTTTTGTTACACTTTGGCATACCGTTGGTGTCGCGAGTCTTCGAGGTTCCCGCCTCATCATTGTGAGTAATGCAGGCCAGCCAACTATCCTCTCCCTCGCAAAAGCGGGTCATAAGTGAGGTGAGGGCTGCCACGGTCCTCGACTTGTCCTGCCCGAGCTGTCGGGCAAGCCATTCCTCCCGAATATTATTTTTGAAACCAGTGATGGCCTCGGCCTTTGTTCAGCCTATGATCTGATTCTTTTTGCTGAGGAACCGGTTCCAGAACTTCCGAGCTGATTTGCCGGATTGCTGGATGACACGGCTAAGGTCGTCAACGTCCGGAGGTCGGACGTATGTTCCTTGGAAATTTGCCCTGAAGGCACCCTCGAGGGCTTCCCAGCTTCCGATGGAGTGGGGCGGGAGGCTGTTAAGCCAATGGCTTGCTGGACCCTTTAGCTTGAGTGGCAAGTATTTGATGGCATGGAGGTCATCTCCGTCGGAATCCTCAATCCATACGGCTAGATCGGTTGTGCCATCGTATTATTCTATATTGATGGGTTTAAACCCGTCCGGCAACTGATGTTCGATGAACCTATCTGTAAAATAGATGGTGTGAGCAGGACCTCGGATCTGAGTAGTGTCACATCGGTTATTGAGAGAGATCTGTTTGTATGCCTGGTCCTAAGCTTGGTCGTTCCTGTCCATCCATGCGTCGTATCCGTCGCGTCCCGCCAGGTCGCACCTTCTAGATCCGTAAAAGGATCGGGGTGGCACCCTGTTTGCCACTGTCCAAAGTCGAACGTCATGAGGGTCTAAGTAATCCACCGGGTCCTTGCTGTGACGGTTTGGAGCCAGTTGAGTGTCGAAATTTTCATGCACTGGCCTGTCACACCCTCTAGGGGGTCGGCCAGGAGCATCGCCGGCTAATTCATCATCGAACTCCGGTAGCAAACGCCTGCGAGGGTAAGATTTGGGTGCGCTATGGATTTGGTCTTCGAGGTCTTGTTCGGCCGAGAGTACTTCAACCCTCTTTTTGTTCAGCACATATGTATTAGCTTCCAGTTGTTTCTTCTTGCGTTTCATACTCCGGGCGATGGCAACGAGGTGCCCCTGGAAGCGCTCTTGCTCAAAGGGTTCTTCAGGGACGATGTAGTCCTCGGTGCCGAGGCTCTCGTCTTCCTCGGATTCGGGCATGCAGTTGTCGTCAACCCCTTCAAAGAGGTCATTGGGATCTAAGTCCTCGGGGATTGCTTCCGGGGTAGTGTGATGCTCTGGGGAAGCTTGAAGATCTTCCCCTTGGACATCGGCTTCATCTGTTGTCGTGCCGCCATTGTCAGTAGCTGCATTGTTCCTGCTAAGCTCCCCTTTGGTGCCCTGCCCGCGTCTATGTAGATGCCTAGGGGGGCAGGTTCTAGGAGTGTCAACCATGTATACATCATAGGTAGATGTTGTGGTCCACTTGACGGTATTTATCAATGACAAGGTGTTTCCGGTGGGGCCATCGGCGTGTTCATCCATGTCTATGGCCTCATTATAGTCTAGGATGTCGATTAAGTCATCGACCTTGGCGACTAGATGGGTAGTGGGTGGGATGTAAATTTCCCGATCGTCGGCTTTAAGTCCGATCTTGTCATAAGCCGAAGTCTTGCTGTCCAAGATTGACATGCTCTAGATACGGTCAAGCATCTCGTTCAGGTGAGATAGCTCTTCAGAGTTCATGGCCTGGCTGTAGGTGGGGCTAACTCGAAGTATGCCTGGCGTGTAGCTCGGCTCGTTCTCGACGTGGGGAGGATCCGAACGTGATTCTGAATCTTGCGCCGGGGTCGGTTCTAAATCTGTCACGGCCTTTGCGATGGGGGCTGGACTAGCGTTCGGATCAGGGGTTGGTGTGAGATCGCCTGGGCCACCATGCTAGGCGCCTCTGGTGGCGCTAGGGAGCTCCATCCAATGTCCTTGAAGGAGATCGGTTCCAGAGTCGAGGCTCTAATGTTTGGTAAACCCTCCATCTGGTCCAGCCAGACAGGACAAGTTCACCGCGGGAGTCTGCGGTGTACTCCAGGCCTCCGAAAGTTATGATATGACCCAGGGTATAGTTCTCGACGGAGGCCAGATGGCGTGTCTACACAACAAAAAAAAGACACATTCCTGACATTTTGGGCCGAATGAATTTTTTTCTGTCATGCTTATGACACTTCTACGACGATAATTGTGACAAAACCCGGTATCATCATTGATGTGGTGGGCTCCTACTTCTATGACAAAAAATCATGACAGAAAATGGGCTTTTCATCCTAGGCGGGCCGGAGACGCACATGTATGACATTCTCTGGGCTGTCCATGACGGAAAAAATCATGGTAGAACCGAGGGCAGGAAAATATCGGGGATTTCCCGGTTATGGTGGGTGGTCGGGGCCAAGGGTTGCACGACAGGATTGCTTGTTTCTCTCATACACGTACGCGCGTGGTTACGAGGCGTTGGGCTCTAATTGAACCCGAGCGAGGCATTCGCTTACTGAACCCGAGCGATTGCACTGGCTACGCCTTACTGAACCCGAGCGATCGATCAATCCCCTGTTGTTAACTGAACCCGATCGAGCGATTCTTTCGCTACTGCTGCTAACTGAAGCCGATCGAACCTGCTGCCTCTTGATGAACAGTGAGCGTTGTTGGGGGTTGGATGAATAGTTCCCAGTGCGGGTTGGATGAACATGACCCCGTGGGCCGTGGTAGTAGAGGCCGTTGTCGCTGGATGAACAGGACCCCAATCGAGCCGGTTGGGGGTGGATGAACAGGACCCCATGGAGGGCTGGTTGAACAGTAGCCGGTGGAGGCTGGATGAACAGGACCACGTGGATCGCTAGTTGAACAGTAGCCGGTGGAGGCTGGATGAACAGGAGCCCGTGGATGAACAGTAGCTGGTGGAGGCAGGAGGAAGACGCCATGGATGAACAGTTGTAGGTGGAGGCTGGAGGAGGTCCACGGTGGATGAACAATAGCCCCTGGAGGCTGGAGCGAGGCAGTAGATGGTGGATGAACAGTAGCCCGTGGAGTCCCGTTTTGCGGTACGCCACACCCCTCCCGATGAACAGGACCCCCGTTTTGACCGTAGGAGGTCGAAGAGAAGTCTGTTTCCTCCGTTTTGCGGTACGCCACACCCCTCCTGATGAACAGGCCCCCGTTTCGATCATCGGAGGTCGAAGAGAAGTCCGTTTCCTCCGTTTTGCAGTAGGCCAGACGTCGGTGTCAAAACCGGCGGATCTCGGGTAGGGGGTCCCGAACTGTGCGTCTAGGATCGATGGTAACATGGGACAGGGGACACCATGTTTACCCAGGTTCGGGCCCTCTCTATGGAGGTAATACCTACTTCCTGCTTGATTGATCTGGATGAATATGAGTGTTACAAGAGTTGATCTACCACGAGATCGTAATGGCTAAACCCTAGAAGTCTAGCCTGTATGACTATGGTAATGAGTATATCCTTTCCGGACTACACCCTCCGGTTTATATAGACACCGGGGGGATCTAGGGTTACATAGAGTCGGTTACATAGGAAGGAATCTTCATAGTTGATCGCCAAGCTTGCCTTCCACGCCAAGGAGAGTCCAATCCGGACACGGGTAGAGTCTTCGGCCTTCATGTCTTCTCAGCCCACCAGTCCGGCCCATGGATAACTGGCCGGATGCCTGAGGACCCCTTAGTCCAGGACTCCCTCAGTAGCCCCTGAACGTGGCTTCAATGACGAGGAGTCCGGCACGCAGATTGTCTTCGGCATTGCAAGGCGGGTTCCCCTTTCCGAACTCCAAGATAGTCTTCAGATGTAATGATTGTATCCGGACCTGTATACACAATTGCAGAGGATATAATATTTCACGAGACCAATCCGCTGACAACTTTTTGGTAATATCACATCACGCCTCCTCGGTCATTATTTTCGAACCGTCGCTAGCCCGTCGCCCCACGTCTGGAGACGTGGTTTTATTGGCATGTCTTATCCAAGCGGAGATCGTGTCTTCCCTTTTTTAAGGGATTCTTATCAGCACGGACGTGGGTAACCCAACTGTCGCGTGGGCACAACTCCTTGGGAACAAGTAAGTTTTGAGGCCTAGGAGGAGACATTCGATATTCGTGGCCTTTATATAGGGGTACAGATCCGTATTTTTCTTTCACGCTTGCTTCCTCCTCAACCCTTGCTACCTCGAGTTCCAACACTCGGGTTTCAATCGACACAAACTCCAATCATGTCCGGATCTAGCCATCAAGGCCGGTGGGTGGCTTCCTCTGTCACGAAGGGAGACATTGCAAAGCTTCGGGCGGCGAGGTATCTGACCGCGGAAACCCTTCATCGGCTTCCTGCTGAGTGACAGGTTATTCCCACCCCCAGATCCGGCGAGAGGGTCGTGTTCATGTCCCACTTCCTCTGCGGGTTAGGGTTTGCACTTAACCCCTTCGTCCGAGGGCTCATGTTCTGGCCCCGGACTCTATTCTTCTTATCTCGGCATTTATCGTCACGTGCGAAGCCTTCCTCCGAACTCCTCCGCACTTCGGCTTGTGGCTCAAGACCTTCGTTGTGAAGCCGCAAGTGATAGAGGGGGTGCAAGCTGAGTGCGGTGGTGCTACAGTGAGCAAGCTTTCCAGCGCTGTTTGGCTGAAAGGATCCTTCGCCAAATCTTCTGATTTATGGCAGCAGGGGTTGTTCTATATCACCGAGCCCCACGGCTCCAAGTGGGCAGCTGCGCCTGCATTTCGATCCAGCCCCCCAATTTAGCTTGCATCGTGGATCAATAAGGGGTTGGACAGGGGATCAACGGACGAGGTGTGAACTCTGCAAAGTCGCATCCGAAGCCTCATTGAGAGGGACATCAATATCGTCAATGTTGTTCAAGTAATGCTAGTAAGTCGGACCCTGCCGTGCCAACGACGGCCTCTCTGCCTGTGGGAGTTCAATCCAGAAGGGCCGCGGACTCTTCAACACTTCTTCGGCACTACGCACGAAGGAATGTGGAGATTATTCTTCGGGAAATGAAGGCAATGGCCGAACACCACCAAAGATGTCGGCCTAGACTGTAATCATCCGGATACTCTGGTAAGTATCCGTTTGCCGAATACCTCATAATCAGATGTGGCAAAATACTGACCGAATCATCCTTTTTCAGGGCTGGATATAGAAGGTAGAACGAATTAGGTGTCCGGCTCCCCTTCCCGAAGTCTCAGCTAATCCCGTGCTAACAAGGATGCTGGCCTCGGCACCATTTCAGGCGCTGGCAAGGGAGGGCAAAGAGGAGAGCGAAAAGACCTGGGATGACCTTTGTTCCGGAAGTAAGTCGGATATTGAGTTCAGAGAAATCAACCTTTCCTCTCCTGAAGATAGAGGCGAAAGAGGAGCCAGCATCCCTTCTCCGAGTAGGAGGAAAAGGGCCGCCTCCGAAAGTTGGGAGGGGCGATCCCCCAAAAGGGGCAAGATGCCACCGTTGAGCAGCTTGGGTTTGGAAAGCGACGCCGTTGAACAGCTCCGACAAGGGGACAAGCCCTCGGCCAAACCGTAAGTGAATCCGGAATACTTTGATAGCGTCCAGCTCCTTTGCCATTACCGAAGATATACGTAACGCGTCCGCGCATTTTTACAGGTCGACACAGAGTGTTTCTGGGCAATCCTCTTCTTCGGGAGGTCTCCTCCCAAAGATGATGGAGAGCGAGACGCCTCCCCCAACCTCCTCACCCAATAAGGCGGATGACTCTGAAGTGTCATCGCGGAGGGCTCTTCTTGATCAACAAGTTACGTAGGGGATAAAAGAGGCAGTACCTAAAGGTGGCTCTCCGACCGTCCGAGATTCCGGAGTAGATAATAAAGGCCCCGGACTATCTGGCTCGCAGCCGACGGTGATTCTAGAGACGGGTGGACAGATTCCTTCAAAGGATGGTGGTGCTCCTAGAGCGGCTTTCGGGGATCCAGAGGCTCCTGATATATTGCGGGACATGTTGTGAAAAGCATCTGTCTCGGGAGAGCAGCGTACCTTGATGGGTATAGTGTTTGAGAAGATTTTGTCCGCGAAGAGCGGATTGAATGAAGCTTTCATGAGCCTGCTAAAAGGCTTCGAGGTTTGTGATATAATATTTTCAGCTATGTTTTATTTGCAAAGATGCTCCTGTGTATAGGTAGTAGCCCCTGAGACTCGGGTTGGCTTCCAGTGGGAAGCGAATCAGAGGATAAAAAATTTATTCAAGGACTTAATCTGATGAACTTGAACACAGCCTGCTTCCCCCGTGGCTACTTCCCGGACTATGGATATTGCCGAACTCCAGCGGGAGCTTGACGTAGCAGGGGATGACCTTGCGTTAATCAACATGCGTCTTAACGAGTCGCAAGGTATGTATTCGGGGCAATCCCCATACCTTTTTGTGGTATAACCATGATGCTAAGATTTATATGCTGGAATATGCGTGGCTGCAGATGGTGCTGCCGCCGTTGAAGTACTTCGAGCAGAGCTGGCCCGGGCCAAGGAGCAGGCCCGATGTAGCAATGCGGCCGCCGAAAAGGCATCGACTGAGTTAAAATCCGAACAAGCTGCACGGCGCCAGGACGAGGAGAACGTATCCACGATGGCGCTTGAATTGGAAAATGCTACTAGCCGTTGTGAATTTCTGGAGAAGGAGAATGAAGCTAAAAGGGCTGAACTGAACAAGGCCTTACAAGAGGCAAGAGAGGCGCGGTCGGAATCCAGAGCAGCCCGTGAGGAGATCCGGCAAGCTGGGGAGATTGCGGCTGGGAAACCCTTTCTGCTACAGACTAAGTTCGGCGACCGAACTATGCTCAGCTTGACCGAGTGTGGAGTCCTCAAATGGCCTGTGCTGCTGTGCACCAGTGTCATCCCTGGATCAGTAATGCTGACACGCACAGTACAAATGGAGGATTTATAACAGAGTAGCAATCACACACTTATTACATCGAATATCTCCGAAGAGATTAAGTATAATAAACATGGCTTAAGGCCATCTAAAACGATAACAGCGGAAGACTTGGAAGATAAGTGAGTCCATCAACTCCAGCGGCATCACTGAGTATAAGACCACGACCTAAGGCACCTTACTCGTCGTCTGAAAAGTCTGCAACATGAAACGTTGCAGCCCGAAACGGGTCAGCACATAGAATATGCTGGCAAAGTAACACATAGAGAGCAATGAACAATGATAATGCTATACTATATGCATATATGGCTGGTGGAAAGCTCTATGGTTACAGTTTTGCGAAAAGCCAATTTTATCCTACTGCAAAGGAATAAATTTTATTTAACTATCATGGTGGTTGAAACATTGAGAAGGTACCTCCAACTCAATCCCAATTAAGTAACATCATTAACCCAACAAAATTAATTATAAGTATCACGGTGATGAGATTCAAATGATAATCCAGGTACTAGATACTCAAGTTGTCCATAACCGGGGACACGGCTAATCATGATCAGTTTGTACACTCTGCAGAGGTTTGTGCACTTTTCCCACAAGACTCGATCGCCTCCGCTTGATTCTCGCACTGCATGTTGTTTGAGAAACGGATGACCGAGACACAGTCTTTCAGAAACAGTCACTCTCTACTCTGGATGGACCGGTACACCTACTTTCCCCTACATCTGCTAGTCCACCTCTTCAAGAGATCCTGTAACCTACTCAGCTATGCTAGATCCCATAATAGCTTGCGGCTGCACATGGAAGTTTCTAGCATGAATAATCTTATGATCCCTTTGAGCCTGGGTGGCGGACCTTATACATACAGACAACACTGGGTTCTCCAGGTGTCTCAATCCACCCAGATGTGAGTTTTAGTTGCCACCTTAAGTTGAACCATTATTAAACACTCACATCTGTCATGAATATCTCTCAAACCCAATCCACGTCTACGAGCATAGCATGGCAATAATATAAGCAACGTAGAAGTAACTCCCAAGGGTTTGATAAAGAACAGGTAATAGGTACTACCTCAACTACTTCCCAATACCCACAGTTTAATTAGATCCTAATCATGCAATGTGTTTGAGGAAATAGATCTAATGCAATAAAACTGGGTATGAACGGGGTATGATCAAAGTGTTACTTGCCTTGCTGATGATCCGCAAAACCTAGCGAGTCGAAGTAACAAGCGGCACACTCCGGGTATTCTATCGCAAACAAACAAGCATACAATCAGTACTCATCTAATGCACAGGTAAAACTCGAATGGAAGATCCAACCAGAAAGTTCAACTTAAGAACTCCGGTTTGCAAAAAGAATCAACTCGAAAGAAACAACGAAAGTCAAACGGCGAAATAAAAAGAAACTTCGTTTGCTAATCTGGATCTAGGTCAAATTTTACTATAGCAAAAACTTGTTTGAGTAGGTTAAACGGAAAGAGAATTTCGAGACGAAACTCTAGGCGCTTGAATCACCTGATTCCGATAAACGAGCGAAAAGTTAAACAGATTCGAAGTTTCGATCAGAAATCGAATCTGAGAAAATAATGAGAAAATCCGACGAAAAAGAAAATCGGACGAACGGTTAAATAACGGACGTTCGTTAACAGAGAAAAACCGACGAACGCGTTCGTTAAAACGAACGGTTCGGTGAACGCTCGTAAAATAAGAAAACAAAAAAAAACCGATCTAGGGTTTTTTTTAAAACAAAAGGGTTTTTTTTTCAGAAAACCGGTCAACTCGAACGGCAGTACCTCGTCGGGGCTCGCTCCGGCGAGGGGCTCCGGTGGGCGGGGTCGGCGGCGGGGGTGCGGGGCGGGCGGCTCCGGCGGGCGAGGGGGCGGGGCTCCGGGGCTCCGGGCGGCGAGGGGCGAGGCAAACGGCGGGCGGCGGCGGTGGCTAGATGCGGCGGCGGCGGGCGGCTCCTCCGGCGATGGTGGCCACGAAAACGGAGGGGGGGGGGCTATATATAGCAAGGGGGGGGGGTGCTAGGAGGCTTGGGGAAGGGGTCGGGCTCGGGAGGCGTGCGGGCGGCGGACTCCGGCGGCGCGTCGGCGTGCGGGAGGAGGAAGGCGATGGGGCGGGCCGGCCTGGCTTCGGCTGGGCCTCGGCCCAGTCGGGCAAGCGCGTTTTTTTAAATATATTCCGCGGAAAATATTGCGTAGAAAAATAAATGAAAATCAGAAAAATACGAAATAAATTTTCCCCGTCTAGTTAGAAAATCTAAAATAGGGTGAACATTTTTAAAATCAAAAATAAATATTTTGAAAACATGCATATTTTTAAATGCAATAAAAATTGCAAATAAAATCCAATAAATTCCAAATAATGTTTTTAACATTTTTCCTCCAGTATTTCAATGTTTTTGGAGAAGTCATATTTTCTCCTCTCGTTTATTTTAAAATGAAATATTCTTCCGGAGAGAAAAATAATCAAAAACCAAAATCCTCGTTGGAAAATCAAATAAGAAAATTCAAGAAAATCCCCAACTCTCTCCGAGGGTCCTTGAGTTGCTTAGGATTTATCGAGGATTTGTCAAAATGCACAAAACATGATATGCAAATGATGATCTATGTATAACATTCCAAATTGAAAATTTGGGATGTTACAAACCTACCCCCCTTAAGATGAATCTCGCCCTCGAGATTCGGGTTGGCTAGAAAACAGGTGGGAGTGGTTTTTCCGTAGATCTTCCTCTCGCTCCCAGGTGGCCTCATCTTCGGTGTGGTGACTCCACTGAACTTTGCAAAACTTGATAACCTTGCTGCGGGTAACTCGGCTGGCATACTCGAGAATCTTAACTGGCTTCTCCTCATAGGTCAAATCACTTTCCAACTGAATCGCTTCCAGTGGCACAGTATCTCTCAGTGGTATCTCAGCCATCTCTGCGTGGCACTTCTTCAACTGCGAAACGTGAAATACATCATGTACTTCAGACAATCCTTCGGGCAATTCCAGCTTGTAAGCAACTTCTCCCATACGTTCCAACACTCTGTATGGTCCGATAAAACGGGGTGCTAACTTTCCCTTAACTCCAAAGCGCTTCACTCCTCGAAGTGGTGATACTCGAAGATACACTCTGTCTCCGATTTCGTGAACTGTCTCCTTGCGTTTGGAATCAGCATAACTCTTCTGCCTGGACTGGGCTACCTTGAGTCTATCGCGAATCAACTTCACTTTCTGTTCAGACTCCTTAATCAAATCTGGTCCAAACAACTGACGGTCTCCAACTTCGTCCCATAACAACGGCGTTCTACACGTCCTTCCGTACAAAGCTTCGAAAGGGGCCATCTTCAAACTGGTTTGATAACTGTTGTTATACGAAAACTCCGCATATGGCAAATTTTCGTCCCAACTTGATCCATAATCTAGCGCACAGGCTCTCAACATGTCCTCCAAAATCTGGTTGACTCTCTCGGTCTGTCCATCTGTCTGCGGGTGAAATGCTGTACTAAATTCCAGCCTGGTTCCCAATGTTTCATGTAACTGCTTCCAAAACTTCGATGTAAATTGGGTTCCTCTGTCTGATACAATGGTCCTCGGAACTCCATGCAAACATACTATCCTAGTCATGTATATCTTCGCCAACTTAGCACTGGTGTAAGTGGTCTTCACTGGAATGAAATGAGCCACTTTCGTCAAACGGTCGACTACAACCCATATCGAGTCATAGCCTGAACGAGTCCTGGGTAATCCGGTGATAAAATCCATGCCTATTTTATCCCACTTCCATTCGGGTATCGGCAATTGCTGTAGCAATCCTGCTGGCTTCTGATGCTCTGCCTTCACTCTCTGACATACATCACAAACTGCTACAAACTCCGCAATGTCCTTCTTCATTCCGGTCCACCAGAAAGTATTCTTCAAATCCAAATACATCTTGGTATTCCCTGGGTGAATCGAGTACGGTGAATCATGGGCTTCTTGCAAAATCAACTTCCTGATCTCTGGATCATTTGGCACATATACGCGGTCCACGAACCATAAGGTATCGTGCTCATCCTCACGAAATCCCTTGGCTTTTCCTTTGCTCATCTTCTCCTTTATCTCTTCAATCTCCTTGTCTGTCTTCTGAGCTTCTCTGATCTTGTCCATCAAGGTAGACTGAATATTCAATGTCGCTAAATAGCCTCTAGGGACTATCTCCAAACATAGCTCGCGTAAGTCCTCGGCTAACTCCTGAGGTAACTCTCCTGTCTTGATGGTGCTGATATGACTCTTGCGGCTCAACGCGTCTGCTACTACGTTAGCCTTTCCAGGGTGATAATGCAATCTCATATCATAGTCTTTGATGAGCTCCAACCATCTTCTCTGTCTGAGATTTAACTCCTTCTGCGTGAAAATGTACTTCAAACTCTTGTGATCCGTGTACACCTCACAATGGTTTCCGATGAGAAAATGTCTCCATGTCTTCAATGCATGCACCACGGCTGCTTATTCCAAATCATGCGTAGCATAATTCTTCTCATGGGGTTTAAGTTGTCGTGAAGCATACGAAACAACTCTTCCTTCCTGCATAAGCACTGCTCCAAGTCCTCGACGAGAAGCGTCGCAATAAACTTCATAGTCCTTGCGTTGATCTGGCAGAATCAACACGGGTGAGGTAACCAATCGTTTCTTCAACTCCTGGAAACTAGCTTCACATTCCTCAGTCCAATTAAATTTGGTGTCCTTCTTCAATAGCTTAGTCATGGGCTTAGCAATCCTTGAGAAATTCTCGATAAATCTCCGGTAGTATCCTGCAAGTCCAAGAAAACTCCGGATTTCTCCAACTATCGTGGGTGATTCCCAACTTGTCACTGTGTCAACCTTGGTAGGGTCTACTGCTATTCCTTCTCCAGAAATAACATGTCCAAGGAATCCAACTTCCTTCAACCAAAACTCACATCCAAACCTTGCGATTCCAAAACAATGAGGTCTATGGGGAAAACATGCCTTCCAATGGCCAACAGTATCTTAAAAACATCCTTGGGTGGCCATATACTCCGCTCCTGGCAAGGTTACTAACATGGGGCTTTTGAGAACTTGGGTGGACATCTTAAACTTGTTTACGAATCCCCTTGATATGTATGAATGCGATGCACCAGTATCGAAAAGAACAGTTGCAGTAAATGACTTAACCAAAAACTTACCTATTACTGCATCAGGCTGAGCTTCAATCTCCTCCACGCTCACGTGGTTCACATGTCCTTTGTTGAACGGGTTCGGCTTCTTCCCAGAGCTTCCATTGCCATTTCCATTTTGGGCTTCGGGACAATCGGTAGCGTAATGTCCCGTCTTCTGGCACTTGAAACAGGTAATGTGACTTAGATCTCTCTTGGTTGGGGTAGATGCGTTGGTGCGGTTCTGTCCGTTTCCTCCTCCATTCCCATTACCATTCTTGGAGCCATTATGGTTGTGCGAACTACCTCCTCCATGGGTATGCTGAAACTGTCCTCCCGACTTCGGGGTAAATCGTGGCTTCTGCTGGGCTCCAGAATTATACTTCCCTTGTCCATACTTCCTCTTGCGGTTTTCAATCTGCTGCTGCTTCCCTTCTATCATGAGAGCTCTATCTACCAGCTCCTGGTAGTTGTTGAAAGTTGCTACCATCAACTGCATACTCAGCTCATCATTCAATCCTTCCAGAAACTTCTCCTGCTTGGCTGCATCCGTAGCAACGTCATCTGGTGCATAACGTGCTAACTTACTGAATTCCTCCACATACTGGCCTACGGTGCGTCCTCCTTGGCGTAGGTTGCAAAACTCACGCTTCTTCATAGCCATAGCTCCTGCTGA
This sequence comes from Triticum aestivum, assembly GCF_018294505.1. Classification (NCBI taxonomy): domain Eukaryota; kingdom Viridiplantae; phylum Streptophyta; class Magnoliopsida; order Poales; family Poaceae; genus Triticum; species Triticum aestivum. The sequence continues at coordinate 227,442,456 of NC_057799.1, forward strand.
AACATGAGCTGTACGGAAAGCTTGCTGAAACTGGTCCCATGTGACAGTGTCAATAGGGTGCGTGGCTGTATAATTCTCCCACCATGATGCTGCGGGTCCATCAAGCTGATGTGCGGCAAAACGCACTCTTTCCGCATCTGTGCATCCTGCAGTGGTCAACTCCCTTCCAACTTTGCGAAGCCAATCATCTGCTACAATCGGCTCGGTGCTACTTGAGAACACCGGCGGGTTTAGCCTTAAGAAACGGGCTAAGTGGTCAACAGGTGGTGGTGGCGGTGGGTTGTTCTTGTTGTTGCCTTGGTTCTGAACTAACACTTGCATCAAGGCATTCTGTTGCTGAATCAACTGGGTGATCTCTGGCGGGAAAACAAATCCGGTGTCGCGTCTCGGAGGCATCTGATAGGTTTAGAAAAGATGAGAATTAAGAATAGAATGAGGTCTAGAGAGAAAACACTACCCATACTCATGAGACAAATTCAATCAATATCACTCAATCAATCCAAACAAGGCAAAACAATCGATCTAACTAGCGTTACAAAGTTGGTGCGGCCATGCTCTTCCCTAGGTTCCAAGTTGGTGCTTCGAAAACCAATCTCATGGCACTAAACATCCTTCCTGGAATGATAACTTGAATCTTCCAGCTCTCCTCTTCCGGTAATGTGGCATTGTAGGTTCCGGTGACGCTTGGTATTCCTATGTTCATGTACTTGGTGACTTCCTTCAAGTGTCGTCCAAATGGCGTGTCTTCATCTGGTTGCATGAACTTGCTCCTTGCATTCGCCATTCCTAGAAGAGTAGAAAGTGGAGAGGGGTCAGAAATGAGAAGAGAGAAGTTTTCTAGGGCTTAAGCTTAGTGGTCGTGTCCTATAGTCAGCGTGTGCTCTGATACCAACTTTGTAGTGACCAGACCTCAAATGGCCTGTGCTGCTGTGCACCAGTGTCATCCCTGGATCAGTAATGCTGACACGCACAGTACAAATGGAGGATTTATAACAGAGTAGCAATCACACACTTATTACATCGAATATCTCCGAAGAGATTAAGTATAATAAACATGGCTTAAGGCCATCTAAAACGATAACAGCGGAAGACTTGGAAGATAAGTGAGTCTATCAACTCCAGCGGCATCACTGAGTATAAGACCACGACCTAAGGCACCTTACTCGTCGTCTGAAAAGTCTGCAACATGAAACGTTGCAGCCCGAAACGGGTCAGCACATAGAATATGCTGGCAATGTAACACATAGAGAGCAATGAACAATAGTAATGCTATACTATATGCATATGTGGCTGGTGGAAAGCTCTATGGTTACAGTTTTGCGAAAAGCCAATTTTATCCTACTGCAAAGGAATAAATTTTATTTAACTATCATGGTGGTTGAAACATTGAGAAGGTACCTCCAACTCAATCCCAATTAAGTAACATCATTAACCCAACAAAATTAATTATAAGTATCACGGTGATGAGATTCAAATGATAATCCAGGTACTAGATACTCAAGTTGTCCATAACGGGGGACACGGCTAATCATGATCAGTTTGTACACTCTGCAGAGGTTTGTGCACTTTTCCCACAAGACTCGATCGCCTCCGCTTGATTCTCGCACTACAGGTTGTTTGAGAAACGGATGACCGAGACACAGTCTTTCAGAAACAGTCACTCTCTACTCTGGATGGACCGGTACACCTACTTTCCCCTACATCTGCTAGTCCACCTCTTCAAGAGATCCTGTAACCTACTCAGCTATGCTAGAGCCCATAATAGCTTGCGGCTGCACATGGAAGTTTCTAGCATGAATAATCTTATGATCCCTTTGAGCCTGGGTGGCGGACCTTATACATACAGACAACACTGGGTTCTCCAGGTGTCTCAATCCACCCAGATGTGAGCTTTTGTTGCCACCTTAAGTTGAACCATTATTAAACACTCACATCTGTCATGAATATCTCTCAAATCCAATCCACGTCTACGAGCATAGCATGGCAATAATATAAGCAACGTAGAAGTAAATCCCAAGGGTTTGATAAAGAACAGGTAATAGGTACTACCTCAACTACTTCCCAATACCCACAGTTTAATTAGATCCTAATCATGCAATGTGTTTGAGGAAATAGATCTAATGCAATAAAACTGGGTATGAACGGGGTATGATCAAAGTGTTACTTGCCTTGCTGATGATCCGCAAAACCTAGCGAGTCGAAGTAACAAGCGGTACACTCCGGGTATTCTATCGCAAACAAACAAGCATACAATCAGTACTCAGCTAATGCACAGGTAAAACTCGAATGAAAGATCCAACCAGAAAGTTCAACTTAAGAACTCCGGTTTGCAAAAAGAATCAACTCGAAAGAAACAACGAAAGTCAAACGGCGAAAGAAAGAAACTTTGTTTGCTAATCTGGATCTAGGTCAAATTTTACTGTAGCAAAAACTTGTTTGAGTAGGTTAAACGGAAAGAGAATTTCGAGACGAAACTCTAGGCGCTTGAATCACCTGATTCCGATAAACGAGCGAAAAGTTAAACAGATTCGAAGTTTCGATCAGAAATCGAATCTGAGAAAATAACGAGAAAATCCGACGAAAAAGAAAATCGGATGAACGGTTAAATAACGGACGTTCGTTAACAGAGAAAAACCGACGAACGCGTTCGTTAAAACGAACGGTTCGTTGAACGCTCGTAAAATAAGAAAACCAAAAAAAACCGATCTAGGGTTTTTTTAAGCAAAAGGTTTTTTTCTTCAGAAAAACCGGTCAACTCGAACGGCAGTACCTCGTCGGGGCTCGCTCTGGCGAGGGGCTCCGGTGGGCGGGGTCGGCGGCGGGGGTGCGGGGCTCGGGGCCGCGGCTCCGGCGGGCGAGGGGGCGGGGCTCCGGGGCTCGGGGCGAGGCAAACGGCGGGCGGCGGCGGTGGCTAGATGCGGCGGCGGCGGGCGGCTCCTCCGGCGATGGTGGCGGCGAAAACGGAGGGGGGGGGCTACATATAGCAAGGGGGGGTACTAGGAGGCTTGGGGAAGGGGTCGGGCTCGGGAGGCGTGCGGGCGGCGGACTCCGGCGGCGCGTCGGCGTGCGGGAGGAGGAAGGCGACGGGGCGGGCCGGCCTGGCTTTGGCTGGGCCTCGGCCCAGTCGGGCAAGCGCGTTTTTTTTTAAATTGTTCCGCGGAAAATATTGCATAGAAAAATAAATGAAAATCGGAAAAATACGAAATAAATTTTCCCCGTCTAGTTAGAAAATCTAGAATAGGGTGAACATTTTTAAAATCAAAAATAAATATTTTGAAAACATGCATATTTTTAAATGCAATAAAAATTGCAAATAAAATCCAATAAATTCCAAATAATGTTTTTAACATTTTTCCTCCAGTATTTCAATATTTTTGGAGAAGTCTATTTTCTCCTCTCGTTTATTTTTAAATGAAATATTTTTCCGGAGAGAAAAATAATTAAAATAAAATCCTCGTCTGAAAAATCAAATAAGAAAATTCGAGAAAATCCCCAACTCTCTCCGAGGGTCCTTGAGTTGCTTAGGATTTATCGAGGATTTGTCAAACTGCAATAAATCATGATATGCAAATGATGATCTATGTATAACATTCCAAATTGAAAATTTGGGATGTTACACCGTTGTGAATTTCTGGAGAAGGAGAATGAAGCTAAAACGGCTGAACTGAACAAGGCCTTACAAGAGGCAAGAGAGGCGCGGTCGGAATCCAGAGCAGCCCGTGAGGAGATCCGGCAAGCTGGGGAGATTGCGGCTGGGAAACCCGTTCTGCTACAGACTAAGTTCGGCGACCGAACTATGCTCAGCTTGACCGAGTGTGGAGTGCTCCGGACGAGTTTTTAGACTTGCGGAAGAGTTCTTCCGATGCGCTGCAGTATTATCAAGCGCGAGAGGGGTACGCAACGGAGAAGCTTTTCTGGTCATAGTTTGGCGCATCAAAGCGCCCTCTGTTGCTGAATGAGCAGATGTCTCAATGGGCCGAGCTTCATATGATATCCAGCGCTGCCATGAAAAACGTCATAATCTGGTTGTGGCCGACCGAGCCTGTTCTGAAGAGCTACTTCGGTTTGGTGCAAAGGCTTGGCGACACGGTGCCGCGTATCAACGCTGTGAAGCGGTCGACATGCATTGAGGGTGCACGGATGGCTTTTGCCCGAGTCAACACATTCTGGGGGAAGATGAAGGCCATCGATGTTGCGGCGAAGAGTCCACCCAAGGGCAAGGACCGTCCTGAATCGAAGCATTATTTGGAAGACGTCTTAGAGGCTACCCGCTTGATAGAGGGTCAGTGCTCGAAAAACATAATGTTCGAGTGAGGTGTATGAGAATTGTAAAAGATAATTTTATAATTTTGCTCGAAAGCTTGTATTCCTCCTGTGCGGCCGTTTTAATATAATCTGAAAGTTTTCCAGTCGTCGGCTTCAGCCCCCTCGTAGGAAGTACGGGGGTGTTCGGAAAAGCATTTAATCACTCTTTATCCAACGTCTTGGTCCATGAAGGAGGTCACAATGCGGCGAACCAGGCAATCGGACTATAGGGCGCTAACACTTTCACTTGGCCATAGGAGTTTTATGGTGGGGCTACAACATAGCCCTTGGTATGTATGCGGCGTATGGTGCCTTACATATTTGATTTGAAAAAGATCCCTCGTGTGACACGGAGAATCGCTAAAGATTCCAATAAGTCGACAAGTGGTTGACCAGCTCTCGCCGCATCATGACAGTCAGTTTTCGGCTTTCTCTACTGAGGTGCTCATCCGGTTTAGACAAGGGCACAATCGCAGTAGTTCTCCCTTTACTACCCTAGCCGATAGAGCGGAATGTAGGGTAGCAAGCACATGAGCCGGGCAACCCAACTATTGACCCAAGACAATGATTCGGAGCTGATGCATATAAGGCCAAACTTGCGACTCTGAAGTACGCTCCAGAGCTGTTCGGGCTTCTGCTGGCAACTCATTTGTTCCCATACCGAGCCCCTGGCAGGTTATGCCAAGGCATATCTGTGAGACAACCAGGGGAGCCGTATTCAGTGGCGAAACAACACGGATGATTAATTCGGATACTGTTTAATAGGAGATGAGCGATATGCCAATGATTACTTATTATATATATATAAGCCATCCTCCCGGCTATTTGACATGCTCGCGGTCGGAGGCAGAGGAACATGCACAGTACAGGCTCAAAATAGAGAGTGCGGTCTACAAAAAGTTATTTTGGACCTCCTGTCGCATGTCTGCGCCGCCAGTCCTCGGCGGGGGAAATCCTTGATGGAAATAGCCCCTTAGGTGAGTGGACGGACCCGGACTCCGATAGCGCCAGTTTCAGATGTTTATCCTATTCGTCACCTGTTTTTAAGGGATAGTGAAGGAAGAAATAAAAAGAAAATGGATAAAAAATGTTACGGGGGTGCCTGCAGGCTTGTCCGTAGTGTGCTTCCGCCAATGCCCATGGTATCTTGAGTGCGTAGTGATGTATGCGCGGCACAAATTTTGCAGGTGTACGAGGTGAGTGGCGGAAGCCGGACTGCTATTTTCCCTCCGGGAGTAGTTGATCCTCGAGTGGAAATTGCTTCTAGCCCCCGGTATTTGGTTGGTGAACCTCTCCGTTGTCCCTGTCGCCTGGCGGCCTCTTCCCCTTGTGTTCGGCGTTGAGCTTTCCGGCCTATTTAAAGACCCAACAGTTTCTGTTAGTATGATTAGCTGGTTTATCGGGGTGGCCATGAATCTAGAGGGGTTGGTCCAATATCCTGTCTTGGTTGGATGGTTTGTCTCGGTTTGCCTTGAATGGCTTCTTCCGTTGACCGGGCTTGGGGTTGCTGAATCCGGCATTGACCGCTGTGTCACGTGATCTTTCATTATCATTGCGACTGTTGTGTTTGCTTCGTCGTGGCTTGCCATTTCCATCTCGGATTTTGGAAGTGCCCGGGTCACTGGCGATGTTGCTTCTATGAGCGAGCCAACTGTCCTCTCCCGTGCAAAAGCGGGTCATTGGAGCAGTAAGGGCTGTCATGGATTTAGGTCCTTCTTGTCCGAGGTGGCGTGCTAGCCATTCGTCCCGGACGCTGTGTCTGAAGGCCGCAAGGGCTTCCGCGTCCGGACAGTCGACGATTTGGTTCTTTTTGACTAAGAACCGAGTCCAGAGCTTCCTGGCTGACTCTCCTTGCTGCTGGACAATGTGGCTTGGGTCATCGACGTCTGGTGGCCGGACATATGTTCCTTGGAAGTTGTCAAGGAAGGCTTCTTCCAAGTCTTCCCAGCTGCCTATGGAATTTTCAGGCAGGCTATTTAGCCAGTGCCGAGCTGGCCCTTTTAGCTTTAGTGGGAGGTATTTGATGGCGTGGAGGTCGTCTCCACGCGCCATATGGATGTGGAGGATAAAATCTTCTATCCATACCGCGGAATCGGTTGTTTCGTCGTATGATTCAATATTGACGGGTTTGAATCTGTCAGGGAATTCGTGATCCATTACTTTATCAGTGAAGCAAAGAGGGTGTGCGGAGCCTCTATGTTGGGCCACACTGCGACGTAACTCCAGAGGAGCCCATTTGCGGTTTTCGTCTCGGGCGTGGCTGGGTTTGTCACGTCCGAATAGGTAGCCCTTGTCGCGTGCCGAGGCATGCCCTCGCGATCCATAGATCGATCTTGCGTGTCCTGCTCTACTATCCGAGTCCTGTCGGAGGTCGTCAGTACATCCATGAGCTGTGTTATTCTTGTCTTTGCGATGAGGTGGGGCGGTCTGGTATTCGGCTTGAGTTGCCGTTTTATCCCGACCGCGGGGTGGTCGGTCCGCCGCACTATCCCGACCACGTGGTGGTTTTTCCGCATTGCGCGAGGGAGGTATGGGATCTGGTGCCTCCTCATCGAACTGAGGTAGCAGTCTGCGCTTCGAGTAACTCTTGGCTGGGTGCTTGAGGCCGTATTCTTCGGCTGCTAGGACATCGGTCCATCTGTCAATGAGTAGGTTTTGATCGGCTTGGAGCTGCTGCTGCTTTTTCTTCAGGCTTCTTGTAGTAGGTATTAGCTGGCGCTTGAAGCGCTCTTGCTTGAGGGGTGCCTCAGGCACGATGAAATCCTCACTGTCGAGGCTCTCCTCATCCTCGGAGACTGGACGATAACTATCGTCATCCGGGTCATTGGGCATGGCCTGTTTATCAGGGTTAACTTGCCCATTGTCCTGTTCCTCCTGTTCGGATGCTACTCCAACAGGGTCTTCATTGTTTTCGGCGTCGCCCGGAGTACTATTTTCTCCGATGCCAGTGTTGCCATCTTTTGAGCGACGAGGCTTAGAACGGCGTTTAGGGCGTCGGCGCTTGGACTGTGTCTCAGAAGGTTTGTTCACAACTGGATCTTCTTTGTCATCGTCGCTGGCTTTTTTAGGCGTGTCAACCATGTACACATCGTACGAAGAGGTGGCCATCCAACGCCCAGTGAATGGCGGGTCTTGGCCTTGCTCCTTGTCGGCATCGTCGTCCATACCGTCGATGTCTTCGGAGCCATAATCAAGCACGTCGGTTAAGTCATCGACATTGGCTATGAAGTGGGTGGCGGGTGGGAAGCGAAATTCTCCATTATCAGCCCCTAGCTCGAACCGGACACAGTTCGGCTGTGAGTCCCCTACCAAGGACATGTTTTTTAATGAATTTAGAACGCCGCCCAAGGGCGCTGAGCTTGAAGATGGATACCGATCCAGCTCTGCGCCTGCAGGCGTGTGTGCTTTGGAACTTATAGCTGGAGACGAGTCCGGAATTCCGTTGACGCAGATATCCCCAGGTGTTGAGTCTGTGTGCGGCTCCAACGCCACGGACTCTGTGGCGCCGGATGGTGCAATCTGCTCCGGATCTAAGGCCGCAGCTGTTATGGGAACCATCTCCTGAATCTGGTCTGATGACAGATTTAAGTCATGTTCATTGGAGTGAGGGGGAGCGATCGTCGTGGTCTCGAATCCATTGAAGATCAAGTCTCCACGGATATCCGCAATGTAGTTCAAGCTTCCAAATCTGACCTGGTGGCCAGGGGCGTAGCTATCGATCTGCTCCAGATGGCCAAGCAAGTTGGCCCGCAGTACGAAGCCACCGAATACAAAAATCTATCCGGGGAGGAAGGTTTCCCCTTGGACAGCGTCACTATAGATGATCGAAGGGGCCATTGAGCCTTTTGTCGACGACACAGTGGAACTCTCAATGAAAGCACCAATGTCGGTGTCAAAACCGGCAGATCTCGGGTAGGGGGTCCCGAACTGTGCGTCTAGGATCGATGGTAACAGGGGACAGGGGACACGATGTTTACCCAGGTTCGGGCCCTCTCAATGGAGGTAATACCCTACTTCCTGCTTGATTGATCTTGATGAATATGAGTGTTACAAGAGTTGATCTACCACGAGATCGTAATGGCTAAACCCTAGAAGTCTAGCCTGTATGACTATGGTAATGACTATATCCTTTCCGGACTACACCCTCCGGTTTATATAGACACCGGGGGGATCTAGGGTTACATAGTTGGTTACATAGGAAGGAATCTTCATAGTTGATCGCCAAGCTTGCCTTCCACACCAAGGAGAGTCCAATCCAGACACGGGTAGAGTCTTCGGCCTTCATGTCTTCTCAGCCCACCAGTCCGGCCCATGGATAACAGGCCGTATGCCCGAGGACCCCTTAGTCCAGGACTCCCTCACCAGACCCCTCCTGATGAACATGATCCCGTTTTGACCATAGGCGGTCGAACAGAAGGCCGTTTCCTCCGTTCTGGAGTACGCCAGGCCTCGTTGTGGCTGTTCCGTCCAAGTTGGTTGGCTCCCGATGACCATGACACATTTTGTTGCCTCCCGATGAACACGACGCAGTTTCTTCGTTCTGACCCAGCCGGTTGGCTGCCGATGAACAGGACGCCATTGCTGTACGCGTTCGAGACCACGCCCATATATACATACGTAGCCGTATTTACTTTCTTGCAGCGTGGCTGTACGTACATGTACACGATATAGATGGGACCGCATGACATGCTACATCCGCGCTTCTACTACGACACGTGCCGCTCCTTACTCGGTCATGGTTCATCGCTGCAGAGAGACCGATCGACCAGTATGTACGTACACGTTCGTGACCAGACAGACAACCCTACGTACGGTTCGACCGGGTGGGTCCCAGCTGTCAGGGAGGATAAGGAGGCTCTTCCTTGCGTGCGAAGATATAGCTGGTGGGTCCCAACTGTTAGGGGGAAGAATCAATTCTTTCGTAATATAGACACAGTTCCTTGCGTGCGAAGAAGTAGTTGGTGGGTCCCGGCTGTCAGTGGCAGGAATAAGGAGGCACTTCCTTCCATGCGAAGATATACGTGGTGGGTCCCAGCTTTCAAGGACGGAGAGGCCCCAGACAGCAACGAGCTGGAGATGGGAAGACTCGGGAGTGGAGTCATAGACGGAGAGGTGTACGAGGGTTAACTGGTTCTGGTGCGGCGTCGTTCGGCAGTCGGTGGAGAAGAACAGGAGGTGTGGAGGGGTGGAGGGATGGCCTGGCCAGCGGTGGGGTAGCGCTTCACAGCACAGCATGCTAAGCAGAGATGCTAGCAGCAGGAGGCGGGAGCAGGTGGTCCCGGTGGCGCTGGAGGGAGAAGATGAGAGATTGAAGATGGATGCCGGTCGTTGGATGTAAATCCAACAGCTATCGATGTCAGAATCATTTGTTCACTAAGTTGACAACGACTTGCGTTGGCTTCGACCTATTGGCCCACATTTCAGCCTCCAAAAATGTGGCACATACTCAACCAATTTTTCAGAATTTACAGTCCATTTGATCTTTTTTTGAGAATTACAGTCCATTTCCTGGGCTGGGTGGACAAATAATGTAGCGTTCATGTGGCCCATTTTTTTAAAACTACAGCCCATTTTCACTTTCTCGAAATACATGAATTTGCTGGGCTGGCTGAACAAATAATGTAGCGTCCATGCAGCCCTTTTATTTTTTCCTAAAAAATTACAGCCCATTTGCACTTTCTCGAAATACCTGATTTTGCTGGGCTGGTTCTAATTATAATGCTAGGTTGGGCGCATCAATGTTATCAAAAAATAAACAAGGGTCGAGCATTCTGTTATAAATATATTTAAATAATAAGTGCTTTATTATTACATTGGTCCTTAAATCTTAGCAAGCTTTTGTACACAATCACCAGGATTTTCGTTGTCTTAATGTAAAAAAATCCAGGATTTTATTGTTAAAAAACTATTTTTATAAGTTAATAAGGCATGGGATATTTTTTCCTTATATATGTAAGTATCTGTTAAATATATGATGACAATGACAATAACATATAATAACATGTAAAATAATATAAATATATATATAATAGTTAGAAGGGAAACATAAGTTGGACCTGATGTTCCTATTCTTATATAAAAAAATAGAACAGACCTCTGCGTTTTCTTCAAAAAAATACATAAGTTGGGCTGCGGATATTTCAGGAAAAACAAAACCTAGGATGGGAAGTCCATAGGCTGGTCGATACATGACGACCCTCAAGAAAATACAAACCGGCATGTCGTGGGCTGTGCATGTTAAAAAAGAAAGCCTAGACGGGGTAGCCCATAACCCAGCTGATACTTGCCGGCCCACTGATAATAAATGATACCTGCCAACTCCCTGGCTTCGTTGCAAATTTATCTCCTTTAGTAACTACGTTGAAGCACCTACAAAAATGTAACTATGTTGACAAACCCGTGGGCCCCAACGTCAGTATAGCATTAGGAGGAAGTATTTTTTCAATGAGGCACTTGCTTGCGTACGGCCATGGACCTGGTAGGTCCCGACCATCCGCCTCTCCACATACAGTACTCTCCAGATTCCTCTCGTTTGTTTAGCATGTTCACAACGGCAGACAGCGGCATCGCGGCGAGCGCACAAAGGCGCAGGATGACATCCAGGCCCCGGACGAGAACGAACCGGAGCTGGGGAAGGCATACTACAGTAATGGTAGATGTTGTGCCTTATTTCTAGTGAAACTACTAAACTAGCCCAGTGGCCAAGTGGCACTACCCGACCGTTGTTCCGCCCGGGTTCGATTCCACCTGATTCAGTGAAAATATCTCCAATTTTTTTGCCTCTGCCATTATTGACATGTGGGTCCCCATTGTCATCTATGGACACCACGTCCAACACTTGCCAAAACTTCGTCCCTCGTTTTCTGACATTGTGTGGGCATTTTGAGAATAGCATATCTTTTTGACTGTGCATCATATGAAGATGTGCTATGCATGAATGTTGATCAGCATGATGTTAACTGGCTGGTAGTTCCATTTTCGACCATGAATAAAACTTCCAACATGATGTTATCCCTGTTTGAAAAGGGCGTGTTAATATAAATGCTCTGCCTCTGAAACTGGCAGTTTCTTATCTGAAACTGAAACTTGCAGTTTCTTCTCTGAGAATCACATTGTCTGCACTTTTACTTGAAACTACATATTTTTATGTGCTAAAAGTAGATATCTAGAATTCATAAAATACTTCATATGCTCAATACTAGAAACCTGAAATTCAAAAGACATTCGTATCTGAAAGTACTCTCAAAATACACAACACAAAACACAATTCACAAGCTGCAAATACTGACAACCCTAAGCTCCTCCTAACAATTCACAACCTGCCTGGCTATTGGGTTGGGGGGGGGGGGCAGTCCCCTCCTATTCCTCGGCGGCAGACAACCGCCCCGTGAGATGAGGTGAACGGCGAGGGAGAGAATGGCGGGGAAGCATCATCGGGCCAATTGCTTTTCTCCTCTTGCAGTTGGGTTCAGTCGATGAAGTCTCCATCGGCTCGCTCTGGCACAACACCCTCACAAATGTCACCCTATAGATGGTCGATCCTTCAATCGCTGGTGGATGCTCCATCTTGGATCGATACTCCCACCACTGCTTCCATCGGATTCGGTGAATCTGTTTGCTCCATGGCCCAGAGAAGCAGCTCTATGTACTCCCGCGCAACTCGCTTCGGGAGTACCGCCGCCTTTTGGCTCTGTTGCAGATATTTGGCCATGGATGTCACCGTCGCCGCTAATTAGTCCTTGTTGTCAAACCAAGATTGTATCTCCAACATCCTAGCTAGCTTCACAGGGTCGCCGTCTGCGATCCTCACGTATCGGTTGTACTCCTCCATCGATCTACTTCTCCACAACACCTTCACTCGCCGGCGGTGGTTTTTGAATGGAAGAGGAGAGGAGTGGCGCTGGTTTTGGATTAGAACTGGAAAGGAGCGGCACTGGTTTTGGATTGGAAAAGGAGAGGAGGGGATTTGGTTTTCAAATGGAAGAGGAGAGAAGCGGCGCTGGATTTGGATTGGAACATGGGAGGAGCGGCGGTGGTTTAAGAGGAGAGGAGCGGCGCTGGTCTTGGAAGTAATTTTTTGTTATGCGTATTTTGGGTCCAAGTTTGACCGCGTGCTGTATTCGACAAGCAAAATGTGAATGCATGTCACCAAAAATTGTATAGTTTGGTTCGTATTTGAATGTACTTTCAAATTATATTATTTTTGCAATGTATAACATATATTTTATTTGTGAAAATCATGGTCAAATATGACCCAGAATAAAAGGGAAACTAGTTAATGTGGGGTCGCTTTCTTAATTGAAGGGTAAATTGATTTTGATTTTGATCCAGTCACACCGCGCCGACCCTCTTGTCCAATCATAAATCGCTGCCGCACGCTCCTCTCCCTCTTATCCATTGCAAAACCACCTCCTCTCCTCTCCATCATCTCCATTCCAAAACCACCATCTCGCCTCTCCCTCTTCTCCCTTGCAAAACCACCCCTCTCCTCTCCATCTTCTCCATTGCAAAACCACCGTCTCGCCTCTCCCTCTTCTCCATTGCAAGACCACCGTCTCGCCTCTCCCTCTTCTCCATTGCAAAACCACCCCCTCTCCTCTCCATCTTCTCCATTGCAAAACCACAGTCTCGCCTCTCCCTCTCCTCCATTGCAAGACCACCGTCTCTCCTCCCATCTTCCAAAGGTAGCACTGGACCTCTGAGAAGGAAATCTATGGAGAGGATGCATCATCGAATCGGCAGATCGCTAGCAGCGACCAGGCGAAGTTAGCCAGGTTGAATGAGATCCTTACTTGGTTTGACAAAGAGTGGGAGATTTCGAGGACGGTGAGGGCCATGTGGAAATGTATGCAAAAGAGCGAGATGACAGCGATGTACTCCTCGGCAGGAGTCACGCCGCAGTCCTCTAGGCGATGGAGCAGACAAATTCGCCCGAGGTGAAAGTCAGGTGGAGGTGGTGGGCATACAGGTCGAAGGTTGAGCATCCAGATGATAACGAATCGATCGAGTACGGTGTGCCGTTCGTGAGGGTGTAGTGCTAGCCGGAGCCACAGGAGTATTCGTTCTCCCACCGCAAGAGCAGGCCAGATGGCGCGATGTCGCTTCCCTGCCATTCTGCACGGTTCCCTCGCCACTCTCCTTGTTTCAACGACGGCAGTAGGGTTTAAGGTAAGCTTTGCACTAACCTAATCTTCCATCTACTCATGCTTACAATCAGTGAGACGGCTAATGAAAATCATGCTTACAATCAATCTCCGAGTACTAAACCAATCACCCTAAAATAGCTCTGGAACAAAAAAAAAGTTGTGACACTGTGTACAAATAAAGAAAAATAGATTGGTGCTTCTTTCGGAAAAGAGTACTCCCTAGAAAAGTGCTAATATAAGCTACTAGTATTTGATTAGAGGATTTGCTGCTGAGAAAGATCCGTCCACAGAGAGCGCCACACATCCCACTGGTGGTGGTGGATGCCAATGCTTAGATGGAACATGGTTGGTGTTGGTAATTTTTACTTGGCACCTCGCACTCTACATATATGCCGGTTCCATCCATACATTTGTGGAGTTCCACCAAAATGCAGCCGAATAACTCTGTTTGCATAGATAATGAAAAACCGTGATTACATTATATTGGCACTAGTTTATGAAACATACACCATATCTGTAGTCAAGGCCATCGTAGAAGGGATGACACAAGTCACCAACATGGATGATTCAATTCATGGGACCTTTTTGTGCAGTTCACCTAAAATGAAGCAATGTCCCATGAGCAAGCAGCTTCTTCTTCATTAGTTGCAATAAAATTGAGCAACATCAAGGTTGGTCGTGAAGCTCGTGGAATGTTCAACTATAATTTGAATATCATTTGTGCAGTTCAGCTAAGATCAAGCGTGAAATGTATATCTCTGTTTGCACAAAAAGGTGGAAAGGAGGGTGACTAACAAGTGATGAAACATACATCAAATGAAAAGAAGCATGTTCCTTATCTGAATGGCGATCCTACAAGGACAGTAGCAATTTCTAAAGTAGTAGCATTGCTAGATATTAGTGTGGGCATTAGGATAACTATGACAACCGTTAAATATGACATTACTTTAATGGTGCCATTGCTTCATTTTACCAGCAACATTACATTAACAACTGCTAAAAAGTTGGTATTTGGGCACGGGAGAGTAGGCGGACCAGGACAGTTGCATTTCTAATGAAAAGAAGCAACTTATCTTAATGGGAAATTTAGCAGGACATGAAAAACAGTGCCATTGATTCATATTACTGGAGGCATTACATTGAAAACGAAATTGGTTACGTGTCCTTACTTTTAATAGTGCGGCTGCAACATTTTACCAGTGGCATTACATAAGTGGGGCTCAGGGCAAGAAACATCAGAACATGATATCTGGGTTGGTCCCATTTTTGTTCGGTATAGCCACCTTATACTGTGCGAGGCTAGCAAATCTAGTGCTGGACATACTCTGTTGACTTGTCCCCCAGTCCCCACTTTCTTTCCTTTTTCAACCAACAGATCGGTTTATATTGAGTTTGTACTACATTTACCTTTATTTCCCTATTAGACAAAGAGACCAGTTGGACATCCAGTCTCTGCTACTTTTCGCCCCCATTTTTCCTCTTTCGACCAAGTCCTAGATTCAGGTAACAAATCTTCCCCACCCCTTTCTTCCCTGTTTGATCCACGTAGTACTAGATTTGACTACATGAACTAGTTTTACTTCTTAACAGTAAAAATTTAGGTGGCTTTCGAACAACCGATTGATCCTATCTATGAGGCCCCCTGAGAAATAGTAAAAGATACAAATGCAGCAACGTCGGGAGCTTGGGAAGTAGAGCAAGGCCGGTTTCGAAGGAAGTTATACCCGAGGGTCGCTGGGACGTCGCTAGGTGGGCAGCAGGAGGCCGGATCTGCCCACACTACGGCGGCAAGGAAGAAGGGGTCGGGGGCAAGAACAGCAAGGCATGCTAATCGGGACGCGTCTGCAGTTGGTAAGAGCCGGTGCCAAGGACGACCGCATGAACATTGCACTTTCCCACCTTCCCCGGCAGAGGGGATCCAGCTGGATCTGTGACCAGCGGTGAGCAGAGAGAGAGAGAGTGTGTGGCCACCGCTGTCATGTTTAGACCTGGAGAGGACGAGAGAGTGTGAAGAGACCAACACTAGCAAGCAAGCGCAGAGGCTCCTGCCAATATAGTGGAGTAGCTTTCTTTTATCTACCGGAGCCGGCACCTCGTCAATGACTGTCGAGAAGTCTTCATGCACGTGCCCCAGAGGCGCAGTTGTCGTCATTTTGATCCGAAGCACCGGATTAACATATAACACGAAAAAATGCCACATGACTAGAAACCATAACCTCATTTCCCCAAGGAGACAACATGAATCCCGACGGACAAACTAGACGAGGACCAAAGCTCAAATTAAAGACAAACTCGTAGAAAAGGGGTCCACCGATAGATTTCCTAATTAACATAGCCGGCTTGACCTAGATGGAAGACGAGTAGTCTTCGTGCATGTGCCCCCAATGACCAGTGCCTTGGAAGCACTCAGTTGTCGCAGTTTAACCCCCACAGTGATCCGAAGCACATGACACCTAATATTGCGAGATGACAAGCAACCTTTTTTTTTAGATTTCTCATTAGAACTACAGCCCTATACAACACAACCTGCACGATATGTAAACGACAGCCAATCCAGCCGTCTGCTGGAGTCTGGTCACATGCATGGACGAACTGATCTCCAGTGTCATGCAGGGATCGTCCAGGCACCGACATCTGTACAACACTACTCCAGTACTGTCGCTCGTCTCTCTCTTCTATTAACTCAGCCAACTTGCGGGGCCAAGGAGTGTGCCTATGGTCAGTTCTCAATTGCGGTCCCACATGTGTGTCCAAACACAATATGACGTGTGTTCCATTCGGAGAGCGGCGTGCCAGACCGACCGATCGTCTGGGGTGTGACGCGAACGCGATGGGCGTGATGTATACATTTGTACCGCCGCAATCCATGGATACAAAATTATATTTAAAAGTCGAGGGCGGGGCTTTTCCCGCGCGGTAGGCGGGGCGTTCCGCCTAGTTAGTTCGACAGAGAGGCGAGAAGATGAGGGAGTAGGATGCTGCAAACGTATGGCTATGTGATTTGACGGCGAGTTACTGCTGGACAGGTGGGGCCCTGTGATTTGACTCGCCATTATCATTTTAACTGTGGCGCTACGACCGGCGTGAGTCTCCCGATTCCTGACCTCCTCCATCACTACAAGAAAATACACTTCCGAGATGATACATGTTTGTCACAGTAGGTCACATTTTTTGTCATGCATGTACATCCATGATGATTTTATGACAGAAACAATATAGTCATACCTGTGCTGTCGTAGAAGTGTTCCATGACATTACCAAATTATCATCACGGAAGTGTCCACTTCCATGAGGATAAATCGCGCGTCATAGAAGTGCTTTCGTCAAGGGTGACCGACACGTGGCATCTACCGTAACGGGTCGCCGTTAAGCTATCAGGCCCAGTTTTGGATCCAATAACCCGTTAACAGCCCAGACCAATGGAGATTTTCCACATGTAAAATTCTAATTGGCCGAAGGAAACATGTGTCAGCTTGTCAGTGGGTTGGATAGGCGCCTATGATATGTCGACACCTGCGATGGCCCACCACTGTCCCATTTAGCTTACAAAGGCCGGCCCATTTGACTTGGTCAAAAGTTAGCGGGCTAGCCCATGAAAAGCCTGTTAACGGTCTCTTCACAAATAGCCCATTTTACGGCCCGATAACTCATGGCCCGTTAGGGCCAACCCGAAATCGGCCCAACACGTCACGTGGGCCGTCGAATATAACACCAGCCAGTTTCACTTTCGTCCCATGTATGGCCCACGGCGTCTTTCGGCCCATATGAGGCCTTTCATATCTTTAGGCCCTTTAGAGGCCCACGGTGACTCTAGCCTATAATGAACAGTAAATTTCTTTGTACCCATTAACGGCCCATGATTCACATGGGTCATTTCCAGCCCATGATAGCTTTCGGCCTACTGACGGCCCATACGTTCTTGGGCTCCTTTCCGGCCCTCGATAACATCCGGCCCGTTACTGGCCCGTTCTCCTAATGGGCCAAATTCGGCCCATGGCAAGAGTCGGCCCGTTTGTGGCATGTTAACCCGTTGCGCCATTTCCAGCCCGTTAACGACCCATTATGCTTGTGACAGAATTAAGCCTTTGCTGTCCTCCGGCCTGTTAATGGCCCGTTACTGTGCTAGGACGATACCAATTATGCCCGTTTATGGCCCATGTAGACCCATTTATCCGACGGCCCAAGGCCCACCGATTCTATGGCCCGTTGGAGGCCCATTTATCCGACGGCCCGTAGGAGGCCCATGGATCCTACAGCCTGTAGCAGGGTCAGGGTTAGCGCGGTCCGTATATGGCCCATGGTTGTTGCGGCCACTAGCAAACCAGGGAAAAAGAAGACTAGGAAATAAATAAGCCCGAAACTAATGCTAGGCTATTAAGGCGATTGCATAGATTACATTCACTGGGCATCAAAGATCGCTACCAGTGCAAATATAGGGAACACCCTACACTATACAAAAATGGCTTGCTGTTTTCTTCAGCCGGTGGCTGCACATTAAGAACAAATTTCCTATCGCAATAAAACAAATTACAACTATAAAACAAAAGGAAGGTTGGCATAAAAGTTAAGAGTCTGGCAGATATATGCACCACCAGAAGTTCAGAAGCTCAGTTCATTTGACCTTACTGTTACATTTTCATGCTGTATTGTTTGATGGAGCACCATAACCTTCGCCTTCCTTTCTCCTAGGCTCCTGAGCAACATAGCAAATGTCTGATAGCCTGGTTTCAAAACCATGCATATCTTGACGACATCGAACAATGTCTGTCCTTGTTTCACAAAGGGTCTCTGTTAGGGAATGGACTTGTGTCTAGAGCGCAGATATAACATTGTTTTGAGCTTGCATATCTTGATCATGAGGCAGTTTGGACGAGATTGCCTTAACAACCAACCCAATATTATGCACGAACGTCCTTTTGGCACTTTTAGTGGACAGGTACTGACCCACTGCAGCAAGAGCTGACATTGCGGTTATAGTTGCCTCGCCACCTTCAAAAGGTGGCGGTTCCACCACTTTTTCCATGGCTTGTTGAAAAGTTGAGTTTTTACATTAGTAGTACCAGAACAGACGATATTAAGGAGGCTGCAAAACCAGACAAAATAGCTTTGGTCTATATACAGAACTTATTCTGGTGAACCCATGTAAAATATTAGTTGTATTTTACTGCAAAGTACATAATAAAACTAGGTTCCAAACATATGACCATGTACCATGGCTAATGTATTGTCTATTTCTTCACATTGTATTGACAACTAAGTATAAAGAGACAAAGTTTATAATACAGTAAGCATAGTATGGCATCATTCATATCACAAAACAACTGAGAACAGACAAACATGCAATTGTCACGTTGTGTGGGCAAGTCCAGCACGGAACTAGATTACAGATGAAGATCAAACGAACATCACCCCTCTCTTTTAAACCTTGTAAGTTGCAATGATACGCTAAGACAATTGTGTATAAAATTGAAAAGAGTAATAGACATTGGCTGCAAACCATGCAGTTCAATGCACAAGTCAGAGTAAGTAGTAGTTAAAAGGCATGAGGATTAAGGACTTACAACAGCGGCTTTGACTGGTGTAGTCATGCCCTTCATCTTGCTGGTGTGATAGTCCTTGAAGATTTCCACAGCATTTGGTTCATGTACTTTTTGGTCCTTGCGGGCTTTCCTCTGCATTTGGAACAAGTCAATATAGATCTAATAAGATGGTACAGCGAAATGAGTGAAACAGCAGCTAATTACAAGAGCCTCGTAGTGTGCAATATAGCTACGAGATCTTGTCGTATGTTGGAATTTCACTTTCGTACGGTTGGCCTTGTTCTTTGAATAGTTCACCTACAAGAAGATAGATTCGTGAGGCACATGCGTAAATAGGACTTCAACATGTGATCTGATCACACATATATATAATGTACCTGATACTTTGGATTAGACCAGTGTTTAACAAGGCCTCTCTAGTCTTCATCCGATATATTTTCCACTGGAGATGTTTGGGCAAGTTCACTGTTAGCCTTGCCTTCAAAGTGAGTTTTCGTCAAGTTATACCGATACTATCGCATAGCAGACTTGAAAACATGGGTGCAAGATTGTCTGGTTGCATCATCTTGGCTATCCAACTTGACCTCATCTGTTGAAAATTATGGGAGTCTCATTATCAGCATCCTAGAAAGTATGGGACAGAGCAAGACGATATTACTAGTTTCCATACATAACCATACTTACAGATAAATGGTTGAGGAAGGTGTTGAACTGGGTTTCATCTTTGTCATTCCTGTACTGAATCCATGTTGGGAGGATACGTACATGACACCTAATGGCAACCGCTGCCTCTGATACTAACTTGGCTGACTCTGTAGCATCACGTGGCCTTTTTAAACCTGCCTCAAAACGGATCTCCATTCTTCCTCCTCTAGATTTAGTTAACCTATCGAGCATCATCCCTGATGTTTGTTTCCTCTCGTCCCTAGGTGCTAGTCCAACAACGAACATAGGAAGTGTTAGAATATTCAAAAAAAACATAGGAAGTGAGACTACATATAAAGAAGCATGCAACTGTAACTTGACTCCAACAACTACCTTTTGCTGTTGAAGCTCACAAAGTTCATCTGATCTTGCCAACTCGTCTTGTGTCAAGAGTGCTTCGGAAGTAGTGTCAGGTGGCAAGGGAGCTTGGGAACGTGCTACTGGCTGAGTTGACAAACGAGTAACTCGTGCAGCTGGTGGTACTGTGGAAGGTGTTGCAAGAACTAGGGCTGTCTCTGCTTGTTTGGTGGCAGCTATTGGTTTCTGTTTGGCTTGTTCTGCAGCTCGTGTAGCACGGGATACCCTGTTTGTACAATTTTCCGTTGGACTTTGACCTTCTATTGCACCATCAGTACCAGCAGAATCTGCAGGATTCTTCCGCTTCCCTTTCCCTGTCATTATGTTTTCCTTCCTCTTTCTCTGTGCCATGTTAAGTCAAGCCGACAAGAAAAAGGAATAACAATTTAGTTCTTTAGAACAAATTGATGCGTGATATAGACGAATTGAACTTTGATGTTAGACAACCACATGATAGGAGGATGTAATATGTACGAAAAATAGGACGGCATGAGATAACCAGAACTATGATGTGTAAACTAAGCAGAAGACATCTCACTAAATTAGAAGCAATGCAATGGAAGGTAGACACCATTGAAAGATGCTACAAATATCTCTCTGCCAAGTTAACAGTGTCTCGTCATAAATGGCGTTTAAACATATGTGAAGCAGTACAAGAAATAAATCATATGCAAGATGCAAACAACATCACACAACCAAGTTAAAGGTCTCCCATCATTAGTGCCATTGCATATTCACAGCTTATATGTGTAAACTGAGGAGAAGGCATTTCAACAAATTAGAAGCAATGAAAGCTAGACACCATATGAAAGATGCAACGAATATCACTCTACCAATTTAAAACGGTCTCGTCATAAGTGCCATTTGAACAAATTAGAAGTAGTACAAGCTAGAAAAGAATGCGAGATGTAACCTATATCACACTCCCAAGTCAAACGTGTCTTATGATAAGTTATTGTTGCAGGTTACACAACAGTAGTACTTTGATGTAAGAACATGGTGTGATAGATAGATATTGTATGTTCTAGAAACAGGAACGCGTGTCTTATTCACAAGTATAATGTGTAAAGTAAGCAGATGGAATTCAACAAAATTAGAACCAATATAAGATAGACATCATACATAACATGTAACCACATATAATAGTGCCAAGTTAGAGGGAGCACCTGTGATGGTGCACTAGGGGAGACGTGCTCATCATCCACACAACTCCGTTGAGTGTCTATGCATGTGTTGTCTTGCAAATCTTCTTAGGGGGGGGGGTGGCGGAGTAGAATCTCTAGAGGCCATCCATTTGGAAGGAGCACCTTTATCCGCTGCCTTGCTACTTTCCTTCCGCTTTATTGATTTTGAATTGTTAAGTAAAACTGACAAGAAAAAGCAATAAAATTCACTCTTCAGAGCTCATTCGTGCATGGTACTAACAATCACTACTTTGATGTAAGGAAAACACATGATACCAGGATGGAATATGTACGAAAAACAGGACGACATGGCATATTCACAACTGTTTGTGTAAACTAAGCAGAAGCCATTTCAACAAATAAGAAGCAATGCAAGCTAGACACCACATGAAAGATGCAACCAATATGACTCTGCCAAGTTAAAAGCGTCCCATCATAAATGGCGTTTCAACAAATTAGAAGCAGCGCATGCTAGAAATCATATGAAAGATGCAACTAATATCACACTACATATATTAAAGGTGTCTCGTCATATTGATTCATGCGGGATACAAAAAAAAACAATAGTTTTATGTAAGGACATGCTAAATAGACAGATGTACTACGTACTAAAAATAGGAAGGCATGTCACATTAACATGTATAATGTATAAACTAAGAAGAATAGCACATGCAATTTAACCAGATTGGAAGAATTACAGTCTAGACACCATATGCAACATGCAACCACATATCACGCTGCCAAGTTAGAGAAAGCACCTGTGATGCTGGTGTAGGGGAAATGCGGTCAACAACTACAGAGCTATGTTCACTATCTTCATCTAGCCTTGCTGTTTCTTGAGAATCATGTGGGGAGGCTGACACTGCATTCTTTAAAAGAGGATATTTTCTCACAGTAACCCACTATGGTGACTGTCTCATCATAAGTGATTGATGAGGGATACACAAGAACATTAGTTTGATGTAAGAACATGGTTAATAGACAAATGTACTAGTATGTACCAAAAACAGGAAGGCATGTCATATTCGAAGGAATAATGTGTAAGCTAATCATATGCAATTTAACCAAATTGGAAGCAATACAAGCTAGACATCCGGCTGGAGTGGTGAGCATGATCATCGAGGACCTGAGAGCCTGGTGGGAGGCGAGTTGCTTCGCCACCATCGTGGCTTTTTAGTTGGCTTCCAGGTGATGACTGTATGTGCTGGGCTTGTCACTGGCTCGGCCAGTGCCTTGACTAGCTATTTGTCTTCTGGTGCTCCCGGGATGGTGGTTCATGTAAAAAATATCTTTCCTTATCTTAATAAAGACCAACTTCGGCCTTTCGAATACAAGCTAGACACCATATGCAACATGCAACCACATATGACACCGCGAGGTTAAAGCAAGCACCTGGGATGGTGGTTCATTGTGAGCGAGATCATCAACTCCAGAGCTACATTTACCGTCTCCATCTGCTGATACTACACCCTTTAATGTGCTGAAATGTGTCTGGCCTAGCCGCGAACGAAGCTGGAGCGACTTCTCTCTTTTCTTTTCTGCTTCCGTCAAGGCAGAGTCTGAAATACCCTTGCATAAAAACACAATAGTGAGAGTATGGGTGAAGTGTGTGCAGAACTAGTGCACTGTAAAAGTAGCAGATAGCAGGTGGCTGAAAAATAAATGACAGGAGACATATGATAGCTCTACAACATTGCATGGAAAACAAAATTAGATTCTACTTCGTATGATTTTGTAATATATGAGCACAGGGATGGCCGAGAAATGCAGGTACTCCTCCAGCACACCACCACATGTGGTCCTATCAAAATAACAGTCGACTGAAAATAAATAGGTCAGTCGATTTTTTATGAACCGTCAGATCTATAAGGAACGGGAAGATGGCCTTCGTCTACCTCCCGCCAGTCATTGTTGACGATCTTTCTCGCACCGCCAGTGACCACCAGCCCAGACCCTTGCCTCCGCCGCCCTGCCCTCCCCTCGACCTCACACCACCACCATATTTGGCAGCCCCCTGGCCATCCCTTTAATCCCGGCTGACCTCTACATCGGGCGCCAGCAGCTCTAGGCCCCACACGGCCCTAAGATAAATGCCGCGGCGCTGCTTTCCCGGTGTCATAGGCGGACTAGCGCCTGTTACAACGGGGAATGCTTCCGTTAATTGGGAATCAACTGACCAGGAGTTGAAATCCAGGTGGCGACAGACCTCTAGCTAAGGTGAAATAGTATATGAGGAGAAACCTTGCGCATTGCGAGTTACTAGGAACATCTAGTATCAAGAAGAAGCGGTCAACTAGTGTCTTCTGTGGGATGAATACTGTGCAAGCAGACATGTAAGATTTGCACGAATAAGGGAAGATGAGTAACATTTCCGGTTGCCAATGTTGTGTCCTCCATATGTAGCGGCGATTTTCTTCTTTTTGCAGGGGGAACCGATGTTTTGGAGGAGGGTGCAGCCTTGGATGAACCCATGGCCCATTTGTTGACTATGATGCCGTGGCCGTATGTCGGCGGAGGGGAAGAAGATCCGAGGCGGCGAAGGACGGCGTAGCAGGAACAACTCCGGTGCGGTGGAGGGTGGCGAAGTTGGAGCGGCAGCGGTGAGGCGCAGGACAGCTCGGCCTCGGCTTCAACTACTAGCCGTGGAGGGTTTGAGGTTGCGGTGGACGACGACGTCAAGGTATCGGCTCCGGCGCGATGGAGGAGGGCGGCGGCTGATGGGTGGGATGGGGTGGCGGACGGAGGACGCCGGGGTTTCGCGGCTGGTGGAGATGTAGTTTTGGCGCCCATGGAGTACGAATGGGGAATCGAACGGGGGGGAGCTAAGGGAGACCATGTTTCGGTCTGGGACACACATGTTTTTTGCTTTTTTGAACAGATGGGATGCGCTTGTTTGAAACTTGGGGAAAGTACAAACTTTGCCCCCCTCTTAAATTTCGGACCTACTGCGGGTCGGGGGTAGGATGGTAATCCCAGGTGTCCCAAATAGTGGGCGGGAGCGATTTCATCCGCGCGCATGTGTGGTTAGGCGACCATTGTGTATGAATGTTTTTCGGAGGCGGTTGTGTGGCGTCTAGATGAAGCTACAAACCTACCCCGGTTTAGACCTTTGGACGTCGGGCCGGTAGGTTTCACGGGTCAGAGTTAGAAAATTAATTTCCTTATACTACCAAACATTGGTCTCACGCGGTTTCGAGCGAGTAGAGGCTCTTTTGGCGCTTCGTTCGAAATTTTGAAACAGAAGCATTCACATTTAGAGTACTCTTGAACTTTGAGGATTGACCTAAATAGACAACGTTAAATTTGACCTTGTATGTTTGAAAACCTCATTAAATTATCCGCTTCTTTTTGAAAATTTGACACTTGAAAATCCTATAACTACAATTATTTTTGGAATGGAGGAGCTAAATTTGAATCTATTTTGTACACGACTATATATGCTATTATGTACAAAAACAGAGCAAAGATTGGTGCCCCCATAATTTAGGTATGATTTACAAATGCCATGAACTATACTCACGTTTATATTCGATTGCTAAAGCGATGCATTGTCTGGAGTTCAAAATACTAACTATGTGGATCAGTTATGTCGAATAATCACATGCACTACTGCAGGATGCTGCTTACGCGACACTACGATCACAGACCCTTCGACGAAACTGTGTGCGATGCAATAATCGCAAACGGTGGTGTAAAAAACCCGTCAAAAAATGTGCAAATTGTTTGCGATGGAGGATGCATCAAACATGGTTCAGATTTTAGTTGCGTGTGTGATGCAGGGCATACGGTTCAGTTCAATTAACTGTTTGTGATAAGGAGGAACAAAAGAAACGGGCAGCCAGATGAAGGTGTGTGTGATGTACAGCATACGGTTCACTCGGATGAACTGTTTGTGATTAGGCAACACAAAAGAAACGGCCAGCCAGATCAAGGTGCGTGCGATATACGGCATGCGGTTCACTCGGATGAACTGTTTGCGTTGAGACAAGAGAACAGAAATGGTTCAACTTAACAAGATGTGTGTGATACGCGGCAAACAGGTATGTAATCGGAAACATGTGCGAAGACCGATAACAACACAGATGATTGCTGCTAATAAGCCGTGTGTGTTGTGGGCAAACGCTTGGTGGTATAGGCAAACGCTTGGTGGTATACAATTGTGAGCGACTGATGAGAACATCACCGACGGGTTCCATTGTTTTGTCCGTGTGCGATGTCATTGCACACAAGACAACAGCATATGTACTTACAACTTATAAGGACTTGATTCCATAAACAGATTGAACATCAAATTACATATGTGGCTAGTACAGACATGACCTTTCCAAATGTAGTGAATGCTTATAATATTTATGTCTTAATTAAAGAAATGGCAAGCCATTGGCCCAGTATGAAAGAAAATATGGGTCAAAACCGAGTTGAAAAGGGAAACATTATCTAACTCCAGCTTACAAACAGTAAAAAAGCACGAGGATTAATTGCTCATCAGGTTTAGAAAAAATCCAGATTGAACAGGACAATGACATCTAACTCAACCAATTTTATTGGCAGTCACAATCAAGTCACTACTGGAATCAGCTAATTTGCCATCTGCCAGCTCTTTGCCGTCCGCTAGCTGACGGCAAAGAAGCTCTTTGCCATCAGCTGCCCAAAAGCAGACGGCAAAGAAGCTCTTTGCCGTCTGCCAGCTCTTTGCCGTCGGCCAGCGGACGGCAAAGAATCTTTGCCGTCCGCTGGCGGACGGCAAAGAGTGAGGTGGCCCCCACCCCCCGCCCGTTTTTGAAAAACTTAACGGGCCACCTCTTTGCCGTCCGCTAGCAGACGGCAAAGAGGCAAAAAAGCGTACGACAAAGGGGGGCGGACGGCAAAGAGCCTACTACCTAACGGCCCGTCCCCCCCGCCCGTTAGTCACTTCTTCCCTCTCCCTCGCCGTTTCTCTCCTCCTACGCCGCCGCCCGCCGCCGCCGCCCGCCGCGCGCCGCCCCGTCGCCCCAGCTCCCCGCCGCCCCACCGCCCCGTCGCCCCCCCGCCCCGCGCCCCACCGCCGCCCCGCGCCCCACCGCCGCCACGGCCCCCCGCCGTCCCGGCCCCCGGCCGCCCCGCGCCCCCCGCCGCCTCCTCCACTGCCCCGCCCCGGCCCCCCGCCCCCCATCCCCCCGCCGCCCAGGCCCCCCGCCCCCCATCCCCCCCGCCGCCCCGGCCCCCCGCCGGCCGGGCCCCCGCCGCCCCGCCTCCTCCACTGCCCCGCCCCGGCCCTCCGTCGCCGGCCCCTCCCCGACCCATCGCCGCCCCCACAGTGAGCCCCTCCTCCTTTTTTTTTCTTCTGTTTTTTTGTTTTTTTTTTCTGTTTTTTGTTTTTTTTCTGTTTAAGTTTAGGTTTAATTAGTTTAAATAGTTTAGTTTTAATTAGTTTAGGTTTTTAGTTTAGGTTAGTTGAGGTTTAGGTTAAGTAGAAGCGGGAAGAAGAAGATGAAGAAGAAGAAGAAGAGGAGGAGGAGGAGGAGGAGGAGGAGAAGGAGAAGAAGAAGAAGAAGAAGAAGAAGAAAAAGAAGAAGAAGAAGAAGAAGAAGAAGAGGAGGAGGAGACACCCCGAAGCCCCGACCCCGAAACAACACCCCGACCCCGACACGGTACCCCGAGACCGACACGACACCCCGACCCCGACACGGCACCCCGAGACCGACACGACACCCCCGACACCCCGACACCGAGACCCCGACCCCGACCCCGACCCCGACCCCGACCCCGACACCCCGACCTCGAGCCTGACCCGACACCCCGACCCCGACAGTGACACGACACCCCGACCCCGACCCGGCACCCGACCCGACACCCCGACCCCGAGACCCCGACCCCGACACGGCACCCCGAGACCAACACGACACCCCGACCCCGACACGGCACCCCGAGACCGACACGACACCCCGACCCCCGACACGACACCCCCGACACCCCGACACCCCGACCCCGAGACCCCGACCCCGACCCCGACCCCGACCCCGACACCCCGACCCCGAGCCTGACCCGACACCCCGACCCCGACACCGACACGGCACCCCGACCCCGACCCGGCACCCCGACCCGACACCCCGACCCCGAGACCCCGACCCCGACACGGCACCCCGAGACCGACACGACACCCCGACCCCGACACGGCACCCCGAGACCGACACGACACCCCGAGCCCCGACACGACACCCCCGACACCCCGACCCGAGACCCCGACCCCGACCCCGAACCCGACCCCGACCCCGACCCCGACACCCCGACCCCGAGCCTGACCCGACACCCCGACCCCGACACGGCACCCCGACCCCGACCCAGCACCCCGACCCGACACCCCGACCCCGAGACCCCGACCCCGAAAAGGTGTTCTTTGGCCATCCAGAAGCCGACGGGGTCATATATTTGTGAATTATTAGTTAGGTCATATATCTTTCGATTTTGTTATGAAAAACATCATATATAATTGTGTTGATCGGGTAGTTTTAAATGTGCAGTTGTTTCATCGCTGCGAGGTTTGGTGTTCGACGACCTCGCCGTGCGTTTGACGAGCTCTGCCCCTTCGTTCGTGGGTGAGCACAAATGACATGTCCTCCTCCCCCATTAATTATTTGATCTATTTCGATGAAACTTGATAGCTAGATATATATGTGTCTTGAATCATCAGTATGCGTAACCAATATGTGTCTCCTGTTCGAAAGCGTCATAGTTATAAATATGCATGCATTTGCATATTTATAACCTTGATTCTTTCGAATTGTCCAACGCTATCCATGGACATCCCGAGTATGTTTAGATTGGGTTCGTTTTCCCATATGCTTTGCTCCGGATCCGATGCATAAATTTCGTCAGTGCCTCCCCTGTTGTTCTCCGGGTACACATCCTCTCTGTTTATTGCAGAGACGTGTATCAGGAGAACAGCGGGGAGGTGCTGCCGAAATTTTGCGTAGGATCCGGGGCATAGCATGGGAAAATGAATCCAATCTAAACATACTCGGGTGGGATTAGGACCTATCATTACCTATTAGAGTGTAGGTTGCATGGACGTAATAAAATTGACAAAGTAGATCAACTGATGAATACATACATGGTGAATTATATATGTATATTTGTTGTGTGTCTAGTAGCTCTGAAAGTCAAGATGAGTGATCGTGCGTGGATGTACACCGGTCACACTGGTCAGAACAAATGGAGCACTGAATGGTTCACAAAAACCAAGGGGTTTGTGCGAGCCGCATTTGCAAATGGCCAGAGGAAAACCTGGTGCCCCTGTTTACGGTGCGGCAATTGGGAAAAGAGGACAGAGGCTGAAATGGGCAAACACCTGCAGAAGAGTGGTTTTACGCCCGATTATACGGTGTGGACATTTCATGGTGAGTCTGCCCAACGTGACCGAGCTGAGGTGGATCGTCGTCGCACCAACGAGCATGGTACCGGTATGGAAAACATGGTGCAAGACTTTGATGATGCTCGGGATTCGGACGAGGAGATGGAGGAATCTGCAAAGGCCTTCAATGAAATGTTGGAGTCTTCAAAACGTCCGCTCCATGAGCACACTGAGCTTTGTCAGTTGGATGCCATCTCACAAGTAATGGCTCTGAAGGCTCAGTTCAACTTGGGCAGAGAATGCTACGATGCAATGATGACAGTATTTGGACGCTTTCTACCCAAAGGCCATGTAATGCCTGCAAACCTGTACCAGTCGGACAAAATCCTCCGTGCACTGAAGATGCCCTATGATAAGATACATGCCTGTGAGAAAGGATGTGTCTTGTTTAGGCTTGACTATGTGGACTTGAACTGCTGTCCCATTTGCAAGTCTTCCAGGTATGTTGTGGTAGACAACGGTATGGGTGAGAAGACACAGACCAAAATCCCCGTTAGTGTTCTTCGGTATATGCCAATCGTACCAAGACTTCAACGTCTTTTCATGGTCGAAGAGACGGCCAGACAGATGACATGGCACAAAACGGGCAAAAGAACCGAACTAGATGCAGATGGGAATCTGATGATTGTACACACATCGGATGGTGTTGCGTGGAAAAAGTTTGATGAATTACATGGTGACAAAGCGGCAGATCCGAGGCATCCTCGAGTCAGCATCAGCACGGATGGGTTCAGTGTGTTTGGTATGACGGCAGCCCAATACAGTTGTTGGCCCGTATTTGTCTTTCCACTCAATCTCCCCCTCGGACAGATTATGCAAACAAAGAACATTTTCCTGACGTTGATAATTCCAGGGCCCAACTATCCGGGGAAAAATATGAATGTGTACATGCAACCGCTTAAGGACGAATTGCAAGAAGCCTGGGATAATGGGTTCAAGACATACGATGCCTATAGCAAACGGAACTTCATAATGCGTGTCTGGTACATGTACTCGACGCATGACTTGCCGGCGTATGCGCTATTCGTTGGCTGGTGTGTGCATGGAAGGTTCCCGTGCCCCACATGCAAGGGAGCTCTTGAGTTTCGTTGGCTTCAGGCCGGTCGCAAGTTTTCTTGCTTCGACATGCATAGAGAGTTCCTGAATCCTCGCCTTAAGTTCAGGAAAGACAAGAAGAACTTCATCAGAGGTAGAGTTGTCAAAAACTCTGCACCACATGCATTGAAAGGCCAACAGACCCTGGATCAGTCAAACGCTCTCGAGCCAGATCCCGAGCGTCCAGGGTACTTCAAGGGGTATAATTCTAAGCACGCCTGGACTCACAAAACATGCTTATGGGATCTGCCTTACTTCAAAGACCTCCTTTGCCCACACAACATCGACGTGATGCACACTGAGAAGAATATCACCGAGGCACTTTTTGGTACATTGTTCGGCATAGATGGGAAGTCAAAGGATAATACTAAGGCTAGAGTCGATCTGGAGGCGCTATGTGATAGGCCGTTACAAAACATGAAAGAACCGAAAGGAAAGCAGAACTGGACGAAGCCAAAGGCATGGTTCAATCTTGGAAGGCCGGCTATGAGGGAAATTATCTTGTGGGTGAAAATGCAGTTGATGTTCCCCGATGGGTATGCAGCGAATCTACAGAGGGGAGCCAGTCTTGATAAATTGAAGATATTTGGTCTCAAGAGTCATGATTGGCACATATGGATTGTGCGGGTAATGCCGGTGATGTTGCGTGGCTTCATCCCTGAGGATGAATGGCTAGTACTGGCAGAACTCAGCTATTTCTTCCGTGTTCTTTGTGCGAAAGAACTATCGCCTGGCGTGCTAGAAGAAATGGAAGAGTTGGCGCCGGAGTTGATCTGCAAGTTAGAGAAGATCTTTCCACCGGGCTTCTTTAATCCAATGCAACATTTGATTTTGCATCTCCCGACCGAGGCAAGATTGGGGGGGCCCGTGCAAAATCGTTGGTGCTACCCAACTGAGAGGATGCAGAAGACGCTTCGACAAAAATGTAAAAATAAACGTAGAATTGAAGCATCGATGGCTGATGCATTCATCACTGAGGAGGCAGCAAACTTCGTGACAGCACACTACGAAGCCAAAAATCGTCATTTGCATAATCCGAAGCCTCGGTACAATGCTGACGACCCTAAAAAGGGTGGATCCAACCTCAGCCTATTCAAAGGGAATCTCGCACCAGCCAGTGTTTCAAATCCAATATCTTTGGATAACGAACAATGGCGGACCATTTCGTTGTATATCTTCAACAACCTGATAGAAGTGCGGCCGTACATCGAGTAAGTTCTCGGTACATAGTTTCGCAACTTCTATTTCCTTTGAACTGCTCTTATTCCTGGATATTTCATACAGTCGATACGTCGCCTTATTCTCGTATGGAGTGGTGATCCAAAATGATTCTGTCGAAGAGTATGAGCTTCTCGCAAAACAAGGTGGCGGCTATCCCGGTTTCATCTCTTGGTTCAAACAAACGGTAATTTCTATTAGACTTGTAGGCTAATTTGTAGGCGGCTATCCCGGTTTCATTCGCTAATTTGTGCGTAATGCAACAATCCTTTCATATTAAACTTGTAGGCTAATTCAGAGTCTATGGACGCCGAATTGAGACAAGTCGCTAATGGTTTTGACTATAAGGTCCGTTCATTTGACAAATACGACATCAACGGGTATCGCTTTCGTACCTATGGCAAAGAGCTATCTATGGCCGACCGAAAGTCTACAAATTGTTGTGTATCTGCTATCGGCGAAGGAGGTACCGAGTATTATGGGAGAGTTGAAGCAATTTATGAACTTCTATTCTATGGTGAAAACCCACCGAATGTCGTAGTCTTGAAATGTTATTGGTTTCAGCCGAAGGAGACTAGAAGAACTCATGAACATATAGGGCTAGTTGAAATCAACCAAAGCACCCATTTAGATGTTCCTGATGTCTATATTACGGCTCAACAGGCGACCCAAGTATTCTATCTACCGTGGGCCTGCCAAACTAATCCAAATCTGAAAGGTTGGGATGTCGTTTATGAAGTGCCGCCACGTGCTAGACTATCTCCCCCAAAGGAAGAGGATTATGAACCTCACATTAACCCAGACACATATGAAGGAGAATTCTTCCAAGAGACACGTCTTTCCAAAAAGCGTTTCAAGAACCGCTATACTTCACCCCAAAACATTGAAGTAGACAGTGACAGTGAATCCGACATCACCCCAGAGGAGGAACAAGAAGAGCCGGAACAAGAAGAGGTTACTGCTGCGGATGACCTGTCATTGCTTGACCGATTACGTCAAGGTGGCCTTGCACATGTTGATGCCACTGAACCCTATGAGCCCGTCATTGATTATAGTGATGATGATGATTATGCATTTATTGATGATACTGATCGAGATTATTAGTAGTGTCAGGTATTAAATTTTTTAATGTTGTACTTGATGATGATACACTTAAGTGATACACATATTATTATTCATGTCGGTCTTTTTTTTATGTTGTACTAATTTCGTTTACTGTTTGTCATGGCAGGTGTTGAAAGATGGTGGGCGCTGGTCGGGAGCGCGCCAAGGCCCCTTCTTCCTCGGCACGTGGTCTGAGGTCTTCGATTCCAGACGTACCTCTTCGCCGAGCGTTGCTGGACAGTATGTCCACACCGCCGGGCCCTTCTTCGTCCACTGCGGTGCCCAGCAGGGGACGAGGTAGGAAGAGAGGAGGTGGGGCACGTGGTCGCGGGAGAGGAGGTAGGGTGACTGCTAGGGCGCCTTCCTCACCGCCACCCCCAGCTGTTTCACCCGAGCACGTGACTGCTAGGGTGGACTCGTCCGAGGAGGAGGCTACATGGACTCCGGTCCACGAGCCTCCAGTCCACGGGTCTTGGGACCACGAGCCTTGGGTCGACTGGCCTTCGGCCCACGAGAGTTCGGCCCACGAGACCCCGGAGGAGCACACGTCCGGATGGGGTACCTGGCCGGATCAGCCCGAGGAGCCGAGTGGCCATGCTGATGATGGCGGGGAGCCGACTGATCTTGAGGAGGAGGGTGGCACCGTCTACCAGCGTGGTGCTACACGGCTCCCGTCCGTGCCGGCGACCCGTGAGCAGAGGTGGTTGATCTTCCCTGATGGGGAGAGGTACGTAAGTGCATTTAATATTTTGGTACCTTCTGCATTCACGTTTCTTCAAATAATTAATGCGTTGGCCTTGTCATGCTGCAGGGGTTGGGACCACCATCATAGTGTCCGCCGGCCCAACTCCGTCCTTGGAGTTCTTTGCCGGCAAAACTTCCCGGGGTTTGTCACGTTGCCTGGTGAGGGTCGGCTTCCAGAGCTTGGGTTGAGCTGGGAGCACTACGTGGCTGCCCCGGCCCCGCCGGATGTCATTATCGACGGTGTCGTGTGCGACACGAGGGCAGACATGGTGATCAAGACGTTCTGGGTAATTTCTCCTTTACACATTTCAAAATCTTCAACTAGCTAGTTATTAATTGTACTAATCAATATTGTCTCATTTGATTGCAGACATTCTACAGGTGTGAGGAGGGATACGAGGAGGACTGCGCAAATGTTATCCAGAACGTCTGCAAGCGCCTACTCCAGAACTTACGGCACGAGGCTCGGGTGCAGGCTGTTCGAGACTACTACGCCTTGCGTGGTATCAAGAAGACCAAGTCGGCGTGCCGCGATAAGTTCCTGAGTAAGGAGCAGTACATGAAGGTAATTCTTAAGGCCTTCTACTTAAGTTCCTTCATTTAGTAATTCTTAGCCGTAGCGCTCAAGTTTCTATTTGCTAACTTAGGCGCCTCCGAGATGGTGTGCGGATCGGATGTATTGTTGGGAGGTGTTGGTCGATGAGTGGTGCTCACAAGAATGGCTAGCCCTCCACAACCAGGCCAAGGACAAACGTGCCCAAATGGAAGGTGTGCCACACCATCAAGGCAGCTCCAACTTATATCAGTTCGGGCGCAACTGGGTATGTGGTTTGCTTCATGATTCATGCAATTCATTCATCATGCTAGCTTGAGCCCTTTAATTACTAATTTTCATTGTTTCTCTCTTTCAGGCACGCCACAATAAGGCGGATAAGGTGCCAGAGGTGTACGACCTGTATGCCATGGCCCACACTGGCTCTTACAAGAAAGTCAAGGCTTTCTCTCAGTCTGACCTCGATGATGCAAACAACTTCACCAACATCTCCTCCCACAACAAGCTCGTGAGATATAGAGATGAGGGGAAGGCGAGGAAAGGGGAGGACTTTAACCCGAGCCAGGGTCCCATTGATCCAGAGCTGGTGATGATATCTGGTGGCGGGAGGTCCCATGGCTCCATAGCCATTGGAGATGGACTTATCCGTTGTCCTAGCACTCTCCCGGAGATCAAGGCGCGCCAGTCGAGCTCCGCTCCTGAGATAAGGCCTCGTGAACGGCCAGTGCAACTCGCCATCAAGGTTAGTGATACGTACTCAGTTATCTTTCTCCATTACATTGTGTGCGCTTCCATCAATGATTACAAATGGTCATGTGAGTGGTGTTGCAGGCTGCTATACAGACTGAGAGAGATAGAACGGAGAAACTTCTGGCGGAGGCGGCGGAGAGGCAGCGGGAGATGGAGGAGAGGACGAGAAAGATGATGGAGGAGGAGAGGGCACGGAATGACATGCAGGCAAGGGCCATGTACGAGCTCCTTGTGGTAAGTTTCTTCTGCAGATTACTTGCTAGTCTTAACATTTGAGTCTCATTACTAACTAGTATGACTCTGTTCTGAAAACCAAATGTGCAGTCTGTGTGCGAGAAGTCCGGTCAGCCCGCTCCGCCGATGCCAGTGATTGCTCCTGGGAGCACGGTGAGTTTAGTTTGAATGGACATTACTTGGTAGTCTTAACATTTGAGTGTCGTAATGCTAACGAGACATTGGAAATGATCTTTGGTGCAGCTTAACTCCAGAAACGCATCGCACGATCCTTCTCCAGGTAGCGGCACTAGCCACCCCGCTCCTACACCTCCCTGATCACGGTAAGTTTCTCTAGTGTTTTGCTTAACAAATGCATAAAGACCTAGACTTAGCTTTATTTCCTCCAATATGCTTACCATAATGACCTAGAGTTAGCTTATTTTCCTCCAAAATGACCCATTTTACCTAGGTTAGCTTATAAATGATGCAGTTCATCCAAGTTAGCTCAAAAATGACCCATTTTACCTACATTAGCTCCTAAATGATCCATTTTACCTACGTTAGCTTTAAAATGGCCCATTTCACCTAGGTTAACTCCAAAATGACCCATCTTACCTAGGTTATCTCATAAACGATCCATTTCAACTAATTTAGCTCATAAACGATCCATTTGACCTAAGTGAGCTAAAAAACGATCCATTTCACCTAAATTAGCTCTTAAATGATCCATTTCACCTAAGTTAGCTCAAAAAGATCCATTTCAACTAAATTAGCTCATAAATGATCCATTTCACCTAAGTTAGCTAAAAAACGATCCATTTCAACTAAATTAGCTCAAAAATGATCCATTTCAACAAAGTTAGCTCAAAAACTATCCATTTCAACTAAGTTAGCTCAAAAACGATCCATTTGACCTATGTGAGCTAAAAAACGATCCATTTCACCTTAGTTACCTCAAAAACGATCCATTTCAACTAAGTTAGCTCAAAAACGATCCATTTCAACTAGGTTAGCTCCAAAATGACCCATTTAACCTTACTTAGCTAAAAAACGATGCCCTTCACCTTAGTTAGCTCATAAACGACCCATTTCAACTAAGTTAGCTCATAAATGATCCATTTCAACTAAGTTAGCTCATAAACAACCCATTTCAACTTAGTTAGCTCATATATGATCCATTTCACCTAAGTTAGCTCATAAATGACATATACTTCTTGTTCTAGTCTTCTTCTTGTTCTAGTCACCTATTTCTAACTTTCTTATTTACCATTTTGCAGATTTCATTCACTTGATGGAAGCTAGCTTGCTATGATGGAGTGCTTGCTTTTCCTTTGATGAAAATTTGCATTGTATCTAGCTTGCTATCTTCATGACACTTTGCATTGTAATATATATATGGATGGAACAATGTGTATGGATGGAACTTCCTTATGTATGAACAATGTGTATGGATGAAACTGATGTGATATGTGATATGAAACTTATGTGCTAGATATGTGTTGGATATGTGCTGGATATGAAACTTATATATGTGATATGTGCTGCAAATTGTGGGATTTAATAAAAAACAGAAAAAACAGACAATATGCAGGCTCTTTGCCGTCTGCCACCGACGGCAAAGAGCTCTTTGCCGTCTGCCGCGGACGGCAAAGAAGCCACGTGGCAGCCAACTGTGCTTCCTGGGAGCTGACCCATTTGGTCAGTTTGCCTACAGTGGCAGACGGCAAAGACTTTGCCATCCGTGGCAGACGGCAAAGAACCTGCCATCTAGTGACGTGTAGATGACATCATAAGGCGGACGGCAAAGACCAAAGGCTTTTTGCCGTCTGCGGCGGACGGCAAAGGTCTGCCGTTAGCCACTTAACGGACTGACAGCGCAAATATTGCCGTCCGCCCTCTTTGCCGTCCGCCGCAGACGGCAAAGAGCCTTTGCCGTCCGCCGCCAGGAAGCAGACGGCAAAGCAGCTGTTTACCGTAGCCTTCTTTGCCGGAGCCTTTTGCCGTCCGCGGCTGACGGCAAAGGTCTTTGCCGTCCGCCTTTCGAGCCTTTGCCGTCCGCCATGGCAGACGGCAAAGTAGCTGTTTCCTGTAGTGAATGGATCGGTTTGATCCATAAAATTAAGATCCTCGGCCAGAAATTCTACCGGTACATGATGACAAGCTGTTGTAAATAGAAGCCGAGCACGATCAGAAGCCCTTAGGTCCAGTTGAAACTTCTTTTTATGTTGTTCAACACTTGCAGCCGTAAGAAATTTCTTGTCGAAAAACTTAATCCTCACAAACAATAGTGCCCTTGCATTCAACATGAAGAATGTGACAAAGCTAGTGTTTGCATTGTTGGATGCATATCCTTCCAGTGTTACTATGTTCAAACGAATGTCATGAGATCTGAGAAAATCCTGGTGCTTCTTGAACCATCTATTGGTTATACCTTTTTCTCCATGTGTTAGTGCCTAAATACAGATGAAGATTGAAAATAGTTAATGTCTAAAAAATATTATGTTGAAAGAATGATAGCTGAACGATTAATTATAGTACATTATATATGGGCTTTCAATGTGCATGAAATCATCACCTTTATATACAAATTCTCTAGACATGGAAAGCATTGCAGCAAGCCAATAATAGTGTTCAGATTAAAACACCAAATACTGATATGTAAGGTCTTGACAGAATCCACCACCACTGATAGGATGGACAAGCTCTTCATTGAGCATAGAACATAATATTAGTACCAAAAGTGTACTCCAAGATGATACTTAACTTATGTGCACAAATCAAAAAGGCATATTACAAAAGTTTACGTGAATAATATACAGTACCTCAATAGGTGTGGAGCCAAACACCATCTTGAACCATCTAGAAGGATCACGAATTGCACCCAAGGTCTCCAGTTTAGGCGCAGAGACTATAGTTATTTGCGAAGGCACTATACCAGAATCAAGGAGCAACCGTTGAAGTGAAGGGGCATCTTTGATGATGAGATCATGGCAAAAAAATTCCAATGCTTACAAGGTGGTGCGACTTTATTTTGAGACAACGGATATGAATTTCCATTGCAAAAACAAGCATCAAGTGGTCCAGGGCAGGGCAGCTGGAGTGGATGATGCTGTGCAGTGTGGCCTCCGATAGATCAACCACCACAAGCGCAAGTTTTTTAGCAGTGGG
The DNA here is from genome assembly GCF_018294505.1 of Triticum aestivum. Lineage (NCBI taxonomy): Eukaryota > Viridiplantae > Streptophyta > Magnoliopsida > Poales > Poaceae > Triticum > Triticum aestivum. The sequence continues at coordinate 227,479,931 of NC_057799.1, forward strand.
AGTCGATGCATTTGTACCAGATTGTCTGCTAGATGGCACCGGGCAAAGGTGGCGGTGTGGAGAGAGAGGAGGAAAACCACGTGATGGACATCGGTGGTGAGGGCACAGATACATCGGTTCTTGGTAAGTTACATTCATAGTCATGGTAGAACTCAAGCTGCTGGAGTTTATTGAATTGACAGGATGTCAGCCAGGTGGCCACCATGCAGGGTATGTCAAGCAGGTAGCATGCCAGGATGCAGATGCGTTGAACGGAGGCCTGGTGGGAGGAGATGATGGCTCCGGGGTGTTCAGAATCATCATCGAGAGATAGCTGACGACAATCGAGATTAAGAGGCACGGTGCGCCACAGAGTGCGCCACCGAGATGCGTGGACTTGTGTGCGGCAGCCATCCTTGGTGGGGAGAAGGAAGATGATCTCCCCAAGGATGTCGTCCGGGAGATCGTTGATGCGATCCGCCGGAGATTCTACTGGTTCCTCGGGTCCAGGGGGCACTTCTGGCCACACGGCCGGGTCCAAGATCTACATCTGGCGGTGGCGCTGGCCCGAGCCTCATCTGTGTATAAAAACATCTTGATAACCGACAAGTATGGGGGATCACAACAGTTTTGGAGGGTAGAGTATTCAACCGAAATTTATAGATTCGACACAAGGGGAGCCAAAGAATATTTGAAGGTATTAGCAGCTGAGTTGTCAATTCAACCACACCTGGAGATTAATTATCTGCAGCAAAGTGATCGGTAGCTAAGTAATATGATAGTTTTGATAATAGTGATAGCAACAATGGTAACGGTAACGGTGATAGCAACAATTTTGTAGCAAGTCTAACAGTGATAATAGCAGTAGTAACTTAACAGAAACAATATAAGATAAATTCATGGGCATTGGATCGGTGACTTGTTGGATGATATTCATCATGAGACAGTTATAACCTAGGGCGATACGGCACTAGCTCCAGTTCGTCAATATAATGTAGGCATGTATTCCGTAAATAGTCATACGTGCTTATGGAAAGAACTTGCATGACATCTTTTGTCCTACCCTCCCGTGGCAGCGGGGTCCATATTGGAAACTAAGGGATATTAAGGCCTCCTTTTAATAGAGAACCGGAACAAAGCATTAACACATAGTGAATACATGAACTCCTCAAACTACAGTCATCACCGGGAGAAGTCCCGGTTTCTGTCACTCCGGGGTGCCGGATCATAACACGTAGTAGGTCACTATAACTTGCAAGATCAGATTTAGAACATGGATATAATGATGATAACATAAACGGTTCATATCTGAGTTCATGGCACCAAGGCCCAAAGTGACAAGCATTAAGCATGACAAAGTCATAGCAACATCAATCTTTGAACATAGTGGATACTAGGGATCAAGCCCTAACAAAACTAACTCAATTACATGATGAATCTCATCCAACTCCTCACTGACCAGCGAGCCTACGAAGGAATTACTCACTCTCGGTGGGGAGCATCATGGAATTGGCAATGGACAAGGGTTGGTGATGATGAAGAACGAAGATCCCCCTCTCCGAAGCCCCAAATAGACTCCAGATCTGGCCTCCCGATGAAGAACAGGATGACGGCGGCTCCGCCTCGTGGATCGTGATCATTCTTTCTCCCTAATTTTTTCTGGAAAAATAGGATTTTATAGCATCGGTTTTAGGGTCTTCGGGGCCACCAGGTGGGGACAATCTACCTGGGTGCGCCAAGGGAGGGAGGCGCGCCCTGGTGGGTTGTGCCCACCAGGGGCCCTCTCTGGTAGGTCTTGGCTCCAGAAATTCTTACTTATTACATAAAAATTCCTTGCAAAGTTTTGTTCCATTCCGAGAACTTTTATTTCTGCACAAAAACAACACCATGGTAGTTCTGCTGAAAACAGCGTCAGACCGGGGTTAGTTTCATTCAAATCATGCAAATTAGAGTCCAAAACAAGAGGAAAAGTATTAGGAAAAGTACATACGTTGGAGACGTATGAACTCCCCCAAGCTTAAACCTTTGCTTGTCCTTAAGAAATTCAGTTGATAAATCGAAAGTGAAAAAGAAAAACTTCGACGAACTCTTTTGCTCTTGTTTGCATCAATAAGCTTAAACTGCACCCAGGTTTTGAGCCAACATTATAACTAACCATGCTGACAATAACTATTAAAGATTATAATGACTCATATCAATGACATAATTATCTAGCGAGCAATAATAAGGTATCTCAAACGGCAACACGTTGTCAAAACAACCATGATATAATATGACAATAGTGGTATCTCGCTAGCCCTTTCTGAGACTGCAAAACATAAATGCAGATCACCTCCAAAGTTCAAGCATCGACTAAACATTGTAATTCATGGTAGAAAAGATCCAGTCACGATGCACCCAACATTAGCTACACACAATGCATAAGTCATGACAACTGCGCTCTCAGGTTCTAGCGCTTGTTTTAGAAGGTGATGACACAACATAAAAGTAAATAGATAGTCCCTTCGCAGAGGGAAGCAGTGATTTGCAGAGGCGCCAGAGCCTAAGTTTTTAAAACAAAGGTAAATGATATTTTGGGACATGCACCCTTCTCATTTACTTCACGACCATCAGTTATCAATATCTTCCATGCTAAGCATGCTAGTGGCGGTTCCCAAGCGATAAACATCAAGGTTTACTCCCCCTCCACCAACAATCACATTCCACGGCGTGTCCGAAACAACGAGTGCCGTCCATACCAACAATAATCCCCGGGGGAGTTTTGTTTAATTATTTGCATTTTTGAGTTTGGGACTGGGAATCCCTATTACCGCCCTTTTCTCGTGCGATCGCGAGTGAATAAACACTCGACCTGAGAATAACCCGCTTAGCATGGAAGATATCGACCACCTCCTGTCGTTCGATGAACGATCCAGGCACACAAAAGGATATTTATTTAGAAGTTTTTAGAGGTGGCACATGCAAATTTACTTAGGACAGCAGGGTAATACCGCATATAGGTAGGTATGGTGGACTCATCTGGAATAACTTTTGGGTTCAAGGTTTTTGATGTACAAGCAGAATTCCTGCTTAGTATAGGCGAAGGCTAGCAATTAGATTGAGAAGCGGCCAGCTAGAGAACAACAACGATCATAAACATGCATTATGCATAAGTAACATTGGACACTACCATGAGTAGGATATGAACACCATGAACATAAATATCATAGAGGCTATGTTGGTTTTGATTCAACTACATGCATGAACATCTGCCATGTCAAGCCACTCGAACATTCAGAGGAGGATACCATATCATCATACTATATCACAATCATTTTCAAGCTATGTTGATATCCAAGATAAATCATTATCCACTCCTAGCTACTTATGCATGGCATGAGAAACTATAATATCTAATTGTCATTGCAAACATATTTAATCATAATGGGCTGAATCATGGATACTAGGTTAAACATATTTACACAAACAGAACAAGTCGAGTTCATACCCGTTTCTCTCTGCCACGACCGTTCGTCGAATGTTGTCATTATTGCCTTTCACTTGCACGACCGAACGACATGAAAATAATAATAGTGCAAGAGTGCCGTGGACTAAGCTGGAATCTGCAAATGTGCTCTTTACTAGTTCAACAATTATTCATATGAGAGCCACTCAACATTTTCATCGTGGTCTTCTCCTCGGTACAACTCAAATAAAAAGAAAAATATTCAGAGAAACACACGGAAATATTTTTAGAGTTTTTGGTTTTCTTGAACAAGGAAATAAAATGGAAAAGCAAAACAAGAAAAACTATTTACACGAAAAGCTCCCAACAAGCAAAAGAAGAACAAGGATATCTTTTTGGGTTTTCTTTTTAATACTACTACTAAGCATGCATAGAAAGTAAACTACTACAACTAATTTTTTTGTTTCTCTAAAGTTTTTGGAAACACACAACAAGAAAGCAGAAAAATAAATCTAAGCATGGATGATACAATGAAAAAGTGTGAACACCGACAAATGGAAATAAGTGGACATGAATGTAATGCTGGTGAGAACACATACTCCCCCAAGCTTAGACTTTTGGCCTAACTTGGTAGTCGATCAGTAGCCTGGATAGTAGTTGGTGTGGTACCTCCACTGTTGCGTTGTGAGCTCGGGCCTCGCACTCAAGAACAAAATATATTCCTTTGCTGCGATAGTCAAAAAGAGCAGGCGCAGGCAAATATGTGTGCACAACAGATTTTTAGTTACACAATAGATCATAAGTGAAATGATCAACCTTTCCCTTAAGAATCTTATGAGCTTTTAAGGTGTCAAAATCAAAATACTGCGTTGGTAGGATAGGATCAAAGGGCATGGCATAAATTCCACCATAGAAATAGCCACTGTTAGCGTTGTGCTGAAGTCTACGTGCAACAATCGCTCCAAGGTTATAATTCCTTTCACCGGTAAGAGCAGTGCGAATGAGGCTCAAGTCTAGAGCACATAATGTACTATAGTCTTGCTTTCCTACTATACATTTCCCATTAAATAATGCAAAGTACTGAATTGCGGGAAAATGAATGCTCTTTATTCTACCTTGTGTCACTCCCCTCGTCTCATCGCAGCAAAAGACTAGTTAAGAATGTTTGGTACTCAGCCCTTGGCGGTTCGTCAAGCGAACCCCAGAATGGGAGTTTGCAACGGTAATTAAAATTCTCTAGTGAGATGGTAAATGGATTATCATAAAGCATAAACGATACCCTAGACTCACGGGGAAGGAATTTAAATCCTTTGACAAATGATTCAGTGAGAAGGTGGCGTTGTTCGCACTTATCTGAAAGGTAGGGACCGAGACCGGCATTGTGAACTTATTGCTCAAATTCCTCCTTAATGCCCACGTGCATCATATACTCATCGCAAGGCCATAAGCATGTTTTTGTAGCGGCATCTCGTGTGGAACTTTCACTTGGTTCAACATAAGACTGGCGAGCGGAACTGTCACTAGAAGATGCCCCCGAGGATCTCCTCCTCGAAGAACTCCTTCCAAAAAGGTTCATCATGTTCGCGTACAATTTTTCTTAAAAATTTTGAGTGTAAAAAATTTATCAACAAAACTTTACAAAATTGATAGCAACTACTCATAGGAGTACATAGAGGCCATAAAAAGCATTCAAACTACTTTGAACTCTAAGAATTCAACATGCAAGCTCATCTACAGCAGCACCAAGAGTAGCTAATTATTCAAAATATAAACAACTAAAACAAAAACTAATTGGTCAAACGGTGGAGTCACATACCAAGCAACAATCCCCTGAAACAGTTTCAGAAACGGAGCTTCGAGCAAAGAGATCGAAATCCGCGGGTTTGAGAGCAAGAACAAGGGAGAAAGAGCAATGGAGATGTTTTTCTGGAGGTAAGTGATGATGTGGGATGAAGAGGTAAATGAGGGGGCCCACGTGGGGACCACAACCCACCAGGGCGCGCCTGGGGGTCCTGGCACGCCCAGGTGGGTTGTGCCCACCTGGTGCACCTCCCTCTGATATTATTTGTGCCAGAAATTCAGAAATATTCAAAAAATCGTATTAAATTTTCAGGTCATTCTGAGAACTTTTATTTTTGGGTCATTTTTTATTGCATGGAAAATTCAGAAAACAGACAAAACATGGTATTTTATTTTATTTAACTAATAAAAACAGAAAACAAAATATAGGGGCAGAAGGTAGTGCTTACTAAATTCATCAACTTCATACCGCTAAAAAATAATTCATTAATAAGGTTGATCATTTTTTATTAACAACCACTTTCGATTAGCATAAAACCGAAGAACTGTCCTAAATCACCAACTTACCTCAATGGGGATATGAATGTCCCCAACAATATGCATTTCATATTTCTTTTTGACAGTAGGTAGAGGTATTTGAAAACTTCCAATAGTGATTGTCGGAGATTTTTCAATAACATTAATACCATTCACTTGGAATTGTTTCTTCCGTTGCACCGTATGCTCATTACCATTGATATGAAAAGTGACTTTGCTTTTATTGCAATCAATAACAGCCCCTGCAGTATTCAAGAAGGGTCTACAAAGGATAATCGACATGTTGTCATCCTCGGGCATCTCAAGTATAACAAAGTCAGTCAAAATAGTAACATTAGCAACAACAATGGGCACATCCTCACAAATACCGATAGGTATGGCAGTTGATTTGTCAGCCATTTGCAAAGATATTTCAGCAGGTGTGAACTTATTCAAATGAAGTCTTTTGTATAAAGAGAAAGGCATAGCACTAACACCAGCTCCTAAATCACACGAAGCAGTTTTCACATAATTCTTTTTGATGGAGCAAGGTATAGTTGGTATTCCCGGATCTCCAAGTTTTTTAGGCATTCCATCTTTAAAAGTGTAATTAGCAATCATTGTGGAGATTTCAGCTTCTGGTATTTTTCTCTTATTTGTGATAATATCTTTCATATACTTTGCATAAGGAGGCATTTTCAAGATATCAGTCAAGCGAGTACGCAAAAAGACTGGCCTCAGCATTTCAGCAAAGCGTTCAAATTCTTCATCATCTTTCTTTTTAGTTTACTTGGGTGGAAAAGGCATAGGTTTTTGAACCCACGGTTCTCCTTCTTTACCGTGTTTTCTAGCAATGAAGTCTCTTTTATCATATCTTTTATTCTTAGGTTGTGGGTTATCAAGATCAACAGGTGGTTCTATATCAACATCATTATCTGGCTCTTTTTCATTTGGTTGAGAGTCTTGATGAACCTCATCATTATCTTTTTCATATCACTAGGTGAATGTTCATTACCAGATTGAGTTTTAGCATTAGAGATAGAAGTTTCATTATCATTATCAGGAGGTTTCTCTATTTCAGGTTCACTAGAAGTATGCAAAGTCCTATCATTTTTCTTCTTCTTTTTCTTTCTAGAAGGACTAGGTGCATCAGTGTTAAATCTTTGTGAATCTTGTTCAATTCTTTTTGGGTGTCCCTTAGGATAAAGTGGTTCCTGAGTCATTTTACCTCGTCTAGTTGCAACTCTAACAACAAAGTCATGTATATTATTATTCATTTCATCAAGCAATTCTCTCTGAGATTTAGCAACTTGTTCTAACTGAGTTTGTACCATAGAAGCATGCTTTCCAACACCTCTAACATCATTTGAGATTCTAAAAAACATGTCATTGAAGTGAGCAATCATATCAGAATTATATTTCAATTGTTTCATAACATTTGCATTGAAGTGATCTTGTTTTCTAATATAGTTTTCAAACTCATAAAGGCATTGGCTAGGGTGCATGTTGTGAGGATTGTCATTATCATTGAACTTCATTAAAGAATTTACCTCTACCACCTTAGGCATTGGTGGTGTATTAAGCCCATGTATTTCTACAATAGGAGGTAAATTTTTAACATCCTTAGCTTTAATACCTTTTTCCTTCGTAGATTTCTTTGCCTCTTGCATATCTTTAGGACTGAGATATAATATACCCATATTCCTCGGAGTGGGTTTAGCCGGTGGTTCAGGAAGAGTCCAATCATCATAATTTTTGAATATGTTATTCAATAATTCTTCAGCTTGTCCAACAGTTCATTCCCTGAAAAACACAACCAACACAACTATCTAGGAAGTCCCTAGAAGCATCGGTTAGTCCATTATAGAAGATATCTAATATTTCATTTTTCTTAAGAGGATGATCAGGCAATGCATTAAGTAACTGGCAAAGCCTCCCCCAAGCTTGTGGGAGACACTCTTCTTCAATTTGAACAAAGTTAAATATTTCCTGTAAGGCAACATGTTTCTTATGAGCAGGAAAATATTTTTCAGAGAAGTAATAAATCTTATCCTGTGGACTACGCACACAACCAAGAGCAAGAGTGTTGTACCAAGCTTTAGCATCACCCTTTAATGAGAACGGTAATAATTTGAGAATAAAGTAATAGCGAGTTTTCTCATCATGAGTAAAAAGGGTGGCTAAATCATTCAACTTAGTAAGATGTGCCACAATAGTTTCAGTTTCATAACCATGGAAAGGATCAGATTCAACTAAAGTAATTAACTCTGGGTCGATAGAGAATTCATAATCCTTATCATCAACAAAGATAGGTGAAGTAGCAAACTTAGGATCATATTTCACTCTAGCATTCAGAGATTTTTCTTTATACTTGCATAATAATTTCTCTAGATCATCTCTATCCTTGCAAGCAAGAATATCTCTAGTTGTCTCCTCATTCATAACATAACCTTCTGGAACCTTAGGCAATTCATATCTACGATGGCTAGATCTAGTAGTTGTTTCAGGAGTTTCAGTTTCAAGCTCATCATCAGATTCAACAACATCATGTTGTATTACTCTAGCAATTTGTTCATCAAGAAATTCACCAAGTGGCACATCATCATTATCGAGCAAGGAACTAGCATCATGATAAGCATCATTCATAGTAGAAGTAGCATCATCAATAACTTGCGACATATCAGAATTAATAGCATGTGGTGTGTTGCAAGTTTACTTATAACAGAAGGTGAATCTAAAGCAGAACTGGATGGCAGTTCCTTACCTCCCCTCGTCTTTGAGGAAAAAATCTTAGTCTTAGCATCCTTCAGATTCTTCATAGTTATAAATTTATAATAATCCCAAGTGACTCAACAAATATAGCTATGCTCCCCGGCAACGGCGCCAGAAAAAAGTCTTGATAACCCACTAGTATAGGGGGTCGCAACAGTTTTCGAGGGTAGAGTATTCAACCCAAATTTATAGATTCGACACAAGGGGAGCCAAAGAATATTTGAAGGTATTAGTAGCTGAGTTGTCAATTCAACCACACCAGGAGATCAATTACCTGCAACAAAGTGATTAGTAGCAAAGTAATATGATAGTTTTGATAATAGTGATAGCAGCAATGGTAACTGTAACAACGATAGCAGTAATTTTGTAGCAAGTGTAACAGTGATGATAGAAGTAGTAACTTAACAGAAACAATATAAGATAAATTCGTAGGCATTGGATCGGTGACTTGTTGTATGATATTCATCATGAGACAGTTATAACCTAGGGCGATACGGCATTAGCTCCAGTTCTTCAATATAATGTAGGCATGTATTCCGTAAATAGTCATACATGCTTATGGAAAGAACTTGCATGACATCTTTAGTCCTACCATCCCGTGGCAGCGGGGTCCATATTGGAAACTAAGGGATATTAAGGCCTCCTTTTAATAGAGAACCGGAACAAAGCATTAACACATAGTGAATACATGAACTCCTCAAATTTATGTCACTCCGGGGTTGCCGCATCATAACATGTAGTAGGTAACTATAACTTGCAAGATCGGATCTAGTACATGGATATAATGATGATAACATAAACAGTTCATACCTGAGTTCATGGCACCTGGGCCCAAAGTGACAAGCATTAAGCATGACAAAGTCATAGCAACATCAATCTTAGAACATAGTGGATACTAGGGATCAAGCCCTAAGAAAAATAAATCGATTACATGATGAATCTCATGCAACTCGTCACCGACCAGCGAGCCTACGAAGGAATTACTCACTCCCGGTGGGGAGCATCATGGAATTGGAGATGGAGAAGGGTTTGTGATGATGAAGAATGAAGATCCCCCCAGAGCCCCAAACAGACTCCAGATCTGGCCTCCCGATGAAGAACAGGAGGTGACGGTGGCTCCGTCTCGTGGATCGCAATAATTCTTTCTCCTTGATTTTTTCTGGAAAAATAGGATTTTATCGCGTCGGTTTCAGGGTCTGCAGGGCCACCAGGTGGATACAACCCACCTGGGCGCGCCAGGAGAGGGAGGCGCCCCCTGGTGGGTTGTGCCCACCCAGGGGCCCCTCTCCGATAGGTCTTGGCTCCAGAAATGATTTATGAAGTGTGAATGCTAGCAAAGTGTTATCTTAGTGTCATATCATCCCCAATTCTCAATCCCCAAGCTTAATTCCTAGACGTATCAACATCCCCAATTCTTATTTATTATATAAAAATTCCTCGCAAAGTTTCATTCCATTTTGAGAACTTTTATTTCTGCACAAAAACAACACCATGGTAGTTCTACTGAAAACATCGTCAGTCCGGGGTTAGTTTCATTCAAATCATGCAAATTAGAGTCCAAAATAAGAGGAAAAGTGTTAGGAACAGTAGATACGTTGGAGACGTGTCAACTTGATGTCTACTACGCAACTTTATTCTTGTAGACACGTGTTGGGCCTCCAAGCGCAGAGTTTTGTAGGACAGTAGCAATTTTCCCTCAAGTGGATGACCTAAGGTTTATCAATCCATGGGAGACGTAGGATGAAGATGGTCTCTCTCAAACAACCTTGCAATGAAATACAAGAAATCTCTTGTGTTCCCAGCACACCCAATACAATGGCAAATTGTATAGGTGTACTAGTTCGGCGAAGAGATGGTGATAAAAGTGTAATATGGATGGTAGAAATATATTTTTATAATCTGAATAAATAAAAACAACAAGTTAGCAAATAGTAAACGGGCACAAAAATAGTATTGCAATGCTTAAAAATGAGACCTAGGGTCCGTACTTTCACTAGTGCAATCTCTCAACAATGCTAATATAATTGGATCATATAACCACCCCTCAACGTGCAACTAAGAATCACTCCAAAGTCCCTATATAGCGGAGAGCATAAGAAGAAATCGTTTGTAGGGTGCGAAACCACCTCGAAGCTATTCTTTCCGACCGATCTATCCAAGATTTTGTACTAAAATACCACCAAATAATTTCAGATTCATAATACTCAATCCAACACAAAGAACCTCAAAGAGTGCCCCAAGATTTCTATCGGAGAAACAAAAGACGAGAACATGCATCAACCCCTATGCAAAGATTACCTTAATGTCACCGTGGGAATCCGCAAGTTGAATGCCAAAACACATATCAAGTGACTCAATATGATACCCCATTGTGACCACGAGTATCATGTGCAAGACATATATCAAGTGCTCTCAAATCCATAAAAGTATTCAATCCGATAACAACGAAATCTCAAAGGGAAAAACTCAATTCATCACAACAAGATAGAGAGGGGAAAACACCATATAATCCGACTATATTAGCAAAGCCCGCAATACATCAAGATCGTGCAACCTCAAGAACAATAGAGAGAGAGAGATTAAACACATAGCTACTGGTACAAACCCTCAGCCGCGAGGGTGGACTACTCCCTCCTCATCGTGGTGGCCGCCGGGATGATGAAGATGGCCACCGAAGTTGACTCCGCCCTCTGACAGGGTGTGACAGCCTGGTTTTTGCCCTCTCTCATTTGCTTGATTTTCATTTGGAGCTATTTGAAATTTGGAGTTTTTGAATCTTTTCATATGGACTTAAACACTTGGGTACCCTTGGCTTTCACCCAAGTGCTTCATTTCCCTTCCTAATCATAATTCCCCTTCTGATCCACCCCAAAATAATCCTTGGAATATTTTTCTTAAATGAAAAATATTCATTTTTTCTCTCAAAAACCCTAGCTAGTTCAATGTGCTCCAAAGCAACCCCAATTTTTATGGCCCAGAAAAATCTGAGATAATTCACAAATATTCTTTGAAACCTAGGGCACCTTCCTGAGCAAAAATATTTCATCACTTTTTGGAATATTTTTGCTACAGAAAATATTTTCTGTTCTGGACAGAAATGGTGGTTTCTACAGCAACTACCATTTTACTTGGTCCATTGTGCCTGGGTTTTCTTGTGCCTTCTCACCTTAGTAGATCATGGCTAACCTCCAAAGCACAGCCCCCAACTCCCAGCCATTTGACCTCAGTAACCTCTCAAAGTTACTGACCAGAAACTTACTTGGCATGTAAAAACTTCTCTACTGCACCTGGATCCAAACAAAAGCGTGGTAAACTTCAAAACCACCACGAACAACATGCCAGACATGATTTTTGGACGTAGGCTGGCCTGAGGGAAGAGTTCGCGCGGTGACCACGCGTGTCCATCGTGTGATGCCTGCGTGTCGACGCGCTCTGAGTATCGCCGAGCGCTCTGTTCACGCGTGCTTGCTTCCCTCGTCTGCCCGAGCGTGCCAAACCTCGCCACCATCCTCGTCTCAACGCCATTAACTCCCCCCTGGCGCTTGCCGACACTGGAGCTCGCCGCAGCGAGCACGGGCATGGTCCGGCCAACCCCACAGTGCGGTGCGCACTGTGCTCGTCGCCTTCTCCTTGTTCCAGTGCTCGTCCCCATTCCCCAACAGTTGGCGCGTGAGCTGCGTCACCTTCTCCCTCTCTCACTGACGCCGCTCATCGCCGAGCGCTGTGGACAGGTGTCCACCGGCGGAGCCCGAACCCCCCTCTCCGCTCGCCTATAAATGGAGCCGCCCCCAGCCTCCTCGAGCACCAGCCACCACTCCCACACACCCCACAAGCGAGTAGGAAGCCGTAGCCTGGCCGGGCAGGCCGCGGGCCGCCGTCCTCGAGCTCGAGCTCGCCGGCAATCCCCTCTGGTCGCCGTGGTAGCTCCAGCCCCTCCCAGGCCAGGGCAACCCTTCCAGGGCCTTCGCCTCTCTCTGGTGAAGCCATCCCGTCCCCCTGGAGCCCCTGGAGTTGCCTCTGCTCGCCGTCTTCCTCATCTCCGGCGACCACCGGGTTCTGCCTCCGCTTGCGAGGTTGATTCCGACGCCGTCCGACCACCCCTAGCTACGCTACGGGTATGGGAAGGTGCGCCTCCATCCCCTCTCGCCATCCCTCCCTCTCGTTTTGGCCAAGGAGACCTCGTCGCCGGCAAGAGCTCCGGCAAAGCCGCGGCTCCCTCTGTTTCCTTCTCCTCCTTCTCCTCACCTGACTAGCAGGGCCCGCTAGTCAGCCACTCTGTACACGTGCGAAGCGGTATGAGTGGTGGCGCCCCTGGGCTTTACGCCTTCGACGTCACCCCCAGTCTGTTTATTTTTATTCAAATTCATTTGAATTTACAGAACACTTCAAACAACCATAAGTCTTCAACCATAAGTCCAAATGAATTGATTCTTTTTGCATGTTGTTCTTTGCAAAGAAATCTAGCAGCTCACCAAAGATGAGATTTTTCTGAGATGTTTAGAATTTCTTGTGATTTTCAGAAGTGTTCTTGATATTTTCTTTTTGTGCTTAAAATTATTTTCAGAGGGTGAGGCTTGTCTTGAGGATCACCAGAAGGCTTGTGAACCTCATCTGCACTAAGGCAAGCCACAACAACATTTTTATGGTGTCATTTCAATATTTATGATTTTCTTACTTGAATGAAATGATTAATCCATGCATTTAAATAACCATTATGTTATTTATATTCTGTTAAGTGTTTGTTGGTGATTATGCTTGATTTACAGAATGTTGAAACTAGCTTAGTTGGTAAAGCAAAGCTAAGATCTATTTGTGGTGATGCTAGAAATAATTTTGTTATGCATGTTAGTGATTACTTAAAGTTATGTTCTTGCATAAATAAAATAGAAGAATTTGCTAGAAAATATTCTGTTAAGTACTTGTTTAGCTATTTTACTTGACTTACAGAATGTTTGAACCTAACTTGGTTGGTAAAGATAATAGGATTCGTTTGTGGTATAATCTTTGCTATGCATATGAGAAATTTATCGAAGTTAATTTCTTGCATGAGAAAATAATAAAACTTGCTGTAAAATATTTTGGTTAAAATGTGAGTTACCCTGACCAGGAAAACAATATAAGTTGTTGATGTTTATGCTTAGTGTGAATATGGTTGACATCAGTCATTTTCGTTAATATGTGATGCATGTGTAGTTTTGCATTTCATGGCATGCTATGACACCGGTCATTTTCCTTTTAAGTTGAACCTGAAAATAACTCAACTTGAATATATCGTTTACTGGGTCATGGTGCCGCTGAATCGAGTTTTTCCCAGTGCAACCACATTTGCCTTTGTGGGAAGGCCTTGATTCGGTCCATTGACATTGCCACTGGTCGGTGCCTCCAACTAGGGAAGATTATGTCATGCGTACCCTAGCCCGGTAAGCAGGCATAACCTTGTGTGCCCGTTGTTGAGATTATGGTACCGGGTCCCCGAGTGGGATCGTTTGGCCACGACGGTGGTCGTTGTGCCTTTGGTAGACACGTGGCCACCTAGGACTAGCTCGTTGGGGATTGGGTCGAAGTGGCTAGGAGAGTGTCATGGCAATGGAAGGGTTTCGTCGGAATGCCGTTGGTCCACCCGAATGGGAGTGCGAGGCCATGGGTTCCGTGGTGTGGGTATAGTGTGCTACCTCTGCAGAGTGTATAATCTATCGATAGCCGAGTCCATGGTCACGGACACCTCGTAGTAGGTCCCACCATGAGTCAACGTTTAATAAAGTTTGCACACTAAGTCATGAACTTTGCAATGTTGTGGATGGCTGAAAGGATCACGAGTTACTCTTGTCAAGACCACGATGGTGGTTTGTTTGTGATCCAAGAATGATCACGGTTGGTAAGTCCGTCCCGAGGGACGTTCGAGCATGATCACAACATGTTGGACATATAGTGTTGCATTATTATTAATTGATTAATTATCATGATATTGTTTTCCATTATGATTATGCCTGATGTGAGCTTGCAAGTACATTCAATGTACTGACCTGGCGTGTCAAGCCAGATTTCAGGAAAGTCTCGTTGTAAAGGAGTGCTGCTCGAGTCTAGATCATGTCCACATTGGTGACCCTATGATATGGAGCTTCCACTACGACATTGTTCCTCTGCCAAGTAGTTGTCATGATCGAGGCCCCTTTATGTTCACTAAATAATGTACATATTGTTTAGCCGCACCGGGCGTGCTGCTTGGCCTCAACATTTGTTGTAATATAAATCCTGATCCGCTAGCATCAATAAAGCGGTTGTTTTCTGTACCAAGATGTTGTGTGTTGCCAGAAGACATGGTCTCTGGGCTGACAATGCATGATAAACCGGTCGCTCTGAGCCGGGGTGCCACACAGGGTGCCGGAACGGGGTCTAGATTGGTTTTCGGTGGCTACAGAGCCTTGCAGCAGCGGAACTTCTGATCTAGGTTAACCCCTGATGGTTTCTCTATTTATTGGATTTTTTGGCATTGGTTTCACGCTAAGATGGGCCTCGATGTGAGCACAACCCACCGGGGCAAGCCAGGCCCACCAGGCGCGCCCTGGTGGGTTGTGCCCTCCTCGTGGCTCTTCTGGCCCTCCCACAAAGCTTCGGGGGTCTCTTTTGTTCCAAAAAAATCGTCAAAAAGTTTCAGCTCATTTAGAGAACTTTCATTTCTGCACAAAAAACAACACCACGGTAGTTCTGCTGAAAACAGTGTCAGTCTGGATTAGTTCCATGCAAATCATACCAAAACCATATAAAATTGTTGTAAACATGGCATGAATACTTCATAAATTATAGATACGTTGAGACGTATCAGCATCCCCAAGCTGAACTCCTAGTCGTACCTGAGTAAGTAAATGATAAAAGAAATAATTTATGAAGTGTGAATGCTAGCAAAGTGCATAAGTTTGATCAATGATAATTTCAATGACTTTTCCTTGCATCATAACAGCAACTCTTTCTCATAAAACTTATCATGATAAAGTAGCAATTGAAAATGGAATTTTTGTTGTGGAATGCTACCTATCATATTCATCATAAACTCTTTCCTTTTGTAGCATGGACATTTGGACTTCTATATGGTTCAAAGCAATAGTCTAGTTTTGACATGAGAGTTAAATACTCAAGCATATCAACAAGCAACCATGTCTTTCAAAATATCAATGCTAAAATAAGTTATCCCTCGCCCATCATGCTCAATCATTGATCCATTCATGAAACACACTCGCATATTAGCTACACCCAATGCTCATGTACGATCATAGTGCCTCCTAGTTGGTGCTTTATAAGAGAAGATGGAGACTCAAATTAAAAATAAAAATTGCATAAAGTAAAAGAAAGGCTCTTCGCAGAGGGAAGTAGGGATTTGTAGAGGTGCCAGAGCTCACGGCAAAAATTGAGAGACAAAAAACATTTTGAGGGGCATACTTTTCCCACCAACGAAAACGACTTAGAGCTCCCAACACTTTCCATGCTAGATATATCATAGGCTGTTCCCAAATAGAAAATAAAGTTTATTCCTTTTTACACCATACTTTCACTTTCCATGGCTATCCGTATCCACGGGTGCCCTCCATACCAACACTTTCCAAGGAATTTATTATTTGACAACATAAAGTAAATCCATTTTTCATTTCAGGACTGGGCATCCCGAGTACCTTTGCCTTACTCTCGTGCAATGACAAGTGAATAAACACTCGTCGTGAGAATAACACATCTAGAATTGAAAATGTTAGCCACCCCTCACCGCCTTGTTAGCGGTACGAGCACACAAAAGAGAAATTTATTTTGAAAATTAGAGATGGCACATACAAATTTGCTTAGAACGACAAAAGAATACCGCATATAGGTAGGTATAGTGGACTCATGTGGCAAAACTGGTTTAAAGGAATTTGAATGCACAAGTATTGATCATACTTAGTGCAAAATGAAGGCTAGCAAAAAATTGAGAAGCGACCAACCAAGAAATGAATAATCTCATAAGCGAGCATTGAGCATAAAGTAAAAAAATTGAGATGTTCGGGACCAAATATTGGTCGTGGTTGTGATCGCCGTAAGGATCACGAGTTACTCTTGTCAAGACCATGATGGTGGTTTGTTTGTGATCCAAGAATGATCATGGTTGGTAAGTCCGTCCCGAGGGACGTTCGAGCATGATCACAGCATGTTGGACATATAGTGTTGCATTATTATTAATTGATTAATTATCATGATATTTTTTGCCATTATGATTATGCCTGTTGTGAGCTGGCAAGTACATTCGATGTACTGACCTGGCGTGTCATGCCAGATTTCAGGAATGTCTCATTGGAAAGGAGTGCTGCTCGAGCCTAGATCGTGTCCACATCGGTGTCCCTGTGATATGGAGCTTCCACCATGACATTGTTCCGCTGTCGCGTCGTTGTCATGATCGAGGCCCCTTTATGTTCACTAAATAATGTACATATTGTTCAGCCGCACCGGGCGTGCTGCTTGGCCTCGACATTTGTTGTAATATAAACTCTGATCCGCTAGCATCAATAAAGCGGTTGTTTTCTGTACCAAGATGTTGTGTGTTGCCAGAAGGCATGGTCTCTGGGCTGACAATGCATGGTAAACCGATCGCTCTGAGCCGGGGTGCCACACAGGGTGCCGGAACAGGGTCTAGATTGGTTTTCGGTGGCTACAGAGCCTCGCAGCGGCAGAACTTCTGATCTAGGTTAACCCCTGATGGTTTCTCTATTTATTTGATTTTTTGGCGTTGGTTTCATGCTAAGATGGACCTCGATGTGAGCACAACCCACCGGGGCTAGCCAGGCCCACCAGGCGCGCCCTGGTGGGTTGTGCCCTCCTCGTGGCTCTTCTGTCCCTCCCACAAAGCTTCGGGGGTCTCTTTTGTTCCAAAAAAATCATCAAAAAGTTTCAGCTTATTTGGAGAACTTTCATTTCTGCACAAAAAACAACACCACGGTAGTTCTGCTGAAAGCAGTGTCAGTCTGGATTAGTTCCATGCAAATCATACCAAAACCATATAAAATTGTTGTAAACATGGCATGAATACTTCATAAATTATAGATACGTTGAGACGTATCAGCATCCCCAAGCTGAACTCCTAGTCGTACCTGAGTAGGTAAATGATAAAAGAAATAATTTATGAAGTGTGAACGCTAGCAAAGTGCATAAGTTTGATCAATGATAATTTCAATCACTTTTCCTTGCATCATAACAGCAACTCTTTCTCATAAAACTTATCATGATAAAGTAGCAATTGAAAATGGAATTTTTGTTGTGGAATGCTACCTATCATATTCATCATAAACTCTTTTCTTTTGTAGCATGGACATTTGGACTTCTATATGGTTCAAAGCAATAGTCTATTTTTGACATGAGAGTTAAATACTCAAGCATATCAACAAGCAACCATGCCTTTCAAAATATCAATGCTAAAATAAGTTATCCCTAGCCCATCATGCTCAATCATTGATCCATTCATGAAACACACTCGCATATTAGCTACACCCAATGCTCATGTACGATCATAGTGCCTCCTAGTTGGTGCTTTATAAGAGAAGATGGAGACTCAAATTAAAAAAAATTGCATAAAGTAAAAGAAAGGCCCT
This sequence comes from Triticum aestivum, assembly GCF_018294505.1. Taxonomy (NCBI): domain Eukaryota; kingdom Viridiplantae; phylum Streptophyta; class Magnoliopsida; order Poales; family Poaceae; genus Triticum; species Triticum aestivum. The sequence continues at coordinate 227,498,048 of NC_057799.1, forward strand.
TCGCAGAGGGAAGTAGGGATTTGTAGAGGTGCCAGAGCTCAAGGCGAAAATTGGGAGATAAAAACATTTTGAGGCGCATACTTTTCCCACCAACGAAAACGACTTAGAGCTCCCAACACTTTCCATGCTAGATATATCATAGGCGGTTCCCAAATAGAAAATATAGTTTATTCCTTTTTCCACCATACTTTCACTTTCCATGGCTAACCGCATCCACGGGTGCCCTCCATACCAACACTTTCCAAGGAATTTATTACTTCACCAGATAAAGTAAATCCATTTTTCATTTCAGGACTGGGCATCCCGAATACCTTTGCCTTACTCTCGTGCAATGACAAGTGAATAAACACTCGTCGTGTGAATAACACATCTAGAATTGAAAATGTTAGCCACCCCTCACCGCCTTGTTAGCGGTACGAGCACACAAAAGAGAAATTTATTTTGGAAATTAGAGATGGCACATAAAAATTTGCTTAGAACGGCAAAAGAATACCGCATATAGGTAGGTATAGTGGACTCATGTGGAAAAACTGGTTTAAAGGAATTTGAATGCACAAGTATTGATCATACTTAGTGCAAAATGAAGGCTAGCAAAAAATTGAGAAGCGACCAACCAAGAAATGAATAGTCTCATAAGCAAGCATTGAGCATAAAGTAAAAAATCAATATGTTCGGGACCAAATATTGGTCGTGGTTGTGATCGCCGTAAGGATCACGAGTTACTCTTGTCAAGATCATGATGGTGGTTTGTTTGTGATCCAAGAATGATCACGGTTGGTAAGTCCGTCCCGAGGGACGTTCGAGCATGATCACAGCATGTTGGACATATAGTGTTACATTATTATTAATTGATTAATTATCATGATATTGTTTGCCATTATGATTATGCCTGTTGTGAGCTTGCAAGTACATGCAATGTACTGACCTGGCGTGTCATGCCAGATTTCAGGAAAGTCTCGTTGGAAAGGAGTGCTGCTCGAGCCTAGATTGTGTCCACATCGGTGTCCCTGTGATATGGAGCTTCCACTATGACATTGTTCCGCTGCCGCGTAGTTGTCATGATCGAGGCCCCTTTCTTTTCACTAAATAATGTACATATTGTTCAGCCGCACCGGGCGTGCTGCTTGGCCTCGACATTTGTTGTAATATAAACTCTGATCCGCTAGCATCAATAAAGTGGTTGTTTTCTGTACCAAGATGTTGTGTGTTGCCAGAAGGCATGGTCTCTGGGCTGACAATGCATGGTAAACCGGTCGCTCTGAGCCGGGGTGCCACACAGGGTGCCGGAATGGGTTCTAGATTGGTTTTCGGTGGCTACAGAGCCTTGCAGCGGCGGAACTTCTGATCTAGGTTAACCCATGATGGTTTCTCTATTTATTTGATTTTTTGGCGTTGGTTTCATGCTAAGATGGGCCTCGATGTGAGCACAACACACCGGGGCAAGCCAGGCCCACCAGGCACGCCCTGGTGGGTTGTGCCCTCCTCGTGGCTCTTCTGGCCCTCCCACAAAGGTTCGGGGGTCTCTTTTGTTCCAAAAAAATCGTCAAAAAGTTTCAGCTTATTTGGAGAACTTTCATTTCTGCGCAAAAAAGAACACCACGGTAGTTCTGCTGAAAACAGTGTCAGTCTGGATTAGTTCCATGCAAATCATACCAAAACCATATAAAATTGTTGTAAACATGGCATGAATACTTCATAAATTATAGATACGTTGGAGACGTATCAGCATCCCCAAGCTGAACTCCTAGTCGTCCCTGAGTAGGTAAATGATAAAATAAATAATTTATGAAGTTTGAACGCTAGCAAAGTGCATAAGTTTGATCAATGATAATTTCAATCACTTTTCCTTGCATCATAACAGCAACTCTTTCTCATAAAACTTATCATGATAAAGTAGCAATTGCAAATGGAATTTTTGTTGTGGAATGCTACCTATCATATTCATCATAAACTCTTTTCTTTTGTAGCATGGACATTTGGACTTTTATATGGTTCAAAGCAATAGTCTAGTTTTGACATGAGAGTTAAATACTCAAGCATATCAACAAGCAACCATGTCTTTCAAAATAGCAACGCTAAAATAAGTTATCCCTAGCCCATCATGCTCAATCATTGATCCATTCATGAAACACACTCGCATATTAGCTACACCCAATGCTCATGTACGATCATAGTTCCTCCTAGTTGGTGCTTTATAAGGGAAGATGGAGACTCAAATTAAAAATAAAAATTGCATAAATTAAAAGAAAGGCCCTTCACAGAGGGAAGGTGGGATTTGTAGAGGTGCCAGAGCTCAAAGCGAAAATTGAGAGACAAAAACATTTTGAGGGGCATACTTTTCGCACCAACGAAAACGACTTAGAGCTCCCAACACTTTCCATGCTAGATATATCATAGGAGGTTCCCAAATAGAAAATAAATTTCATTCCTTTTTCCACCATACTTTCACTTTCCATGGCTAACCGCATCCACGGGTGCCCTCCATACCAACACTTTCCAAGGAATTTATTATTTGACAACATAAAGTAAATCCATTTTTCATTTCAGGACTGGGCATCCCGAATACCTTTGCCTTACTCTCGTGCAATGACAAGTGAATAAACACTCGTCATGAGAATAACACATCTAGAATGGAAAATATTAGCCACCCCTCACCGCCTTGTTAGTGGTACAAGCACACAAAAGAGAAATTTATTTTGAAAATTAGAGATGGCACATACAAATTTGGTTAGAACGGCAAAAGAATACCGCATATAGGTAGGTATAGTGGACTCATGTGGAAAAACTGGTTTAAAGGAATTTGAATGCACAAGTATTGATCATACTTAGTGCAAAATGTAGGCTAGCAAAAAATTGAGAAGCGACCAACCAAGAAATGAATAATCTCATAAGCGAGCATTGAGCATAAAGTAAAAAATTGAGATGTTCGGGACCAAATATTGGTCGTGGTTGTGATCGCCGTAAGGATCACGAGTTACTCTTGTCAAGACCATGATGGTGGTTTGTTTGTGATCCAAGAATGATCACGGTTGGTAAGTCCGTCCCGAGGGACGTTCGAGCATGATCACAGCATGTTGGACATATAGTCTTGCATTATTATTAATTGATTAATTATCATGATATTGTTTGCCATTATGATTATGCCTGTTGTGAGCTTGCAAGTACATGCAATGTACTGACCTGGCGTGTCATGCCAGATTTCAGGAAATTCTCGTTGGAATGGAGTGCTGCTTGAGTCTAGATTGTGTCCACATCGGTGTTCCTGTGATATGGAGTCTCCACTACGACATTGTTCCGCTGCCGCGTAGTTGTCATGATCGAGGCCCCTTTATGTTCACTAAATAATGTACATATTGTTCAGCCGCACTGGGCGTGCTGCTTGGCCTCGACATTTGTTGTAATATAAACTTTGATCCGCTAGCATCAATAAAGTGGTTGTTTTCTGTACCAAGATGTTGTGTGTTGCCAAAAGACATGGTCTCTTGGCTGACAATGCATGGTAAACCGGTCGCTCTGAGCCGGGGTGCCACACAGGGTGCCGGAACGGGGTCTAGATTGGTTTTCGGTGGCTACAGAGCCTTGCAGCAGCGGAACTTCTGATCTAGGTTAACCCCTGATGGTTTCTCTATTTATTGGATTTTTGGCGTAGGTTTCATGCTAAGATGGGCCTCGATGTGAGCACAACCCACCGGGGCAAGCCAGGCCCACCAGGCGCGCCCTGGTGGTTTGTGCCCTCCTCGTGGCTCTTCTGGCCCTCCCACAAAGCTTCGGGGGTCTCTTTTGTTCCAAAAAAATCGTCAAAAAGTTTCAGCTTATTTGGAGAACTTTCATTTCTGCACAAAAAACAACACCACGGTAATTCTGCTGAAAACAGTGTCAGTCTGGATTAGTTCCATGCAAATCATACCAAAACCATATAAAATTGTTGTAAACATGGCATGAATACTTCATAAATTATAGATACGTTGGAGACGTATCAGCATCCCCAAGCTGAACTCCTGCTCGTCCCTGAGTAGGTAAATGATAAAAGAAATAATTTATGAAGTGTGAGCGCTAGCAAAGTGCATAAGTTTGATCAATGATAATTTCAATCACTTTTCCTTGCATCATAACAGCAACTCTTTCTCATAAAACTTATCATGATAAAGTAGCAATTGAAAATGGAATTTTTGTTGTGGAATGCTACCTATCATATTCATCATAAACTCTTTTCTTTTGTAGTATGGACATTTGGACTTTTATATAGTTCAAAGCAATAGTCTAGTTTTGACATGAGAGTTAAATACTCAAGCATATCAACAACCAACCATGTCTTTCAAAATATCAACGCTAAAATAAGTTATCCCTAGCCCATCATGCTCAATCATTGATCCATTCATGAAACACAATCGCATATTAGCTACACCCAATGCTAATGTACGATCATAGTGCCTCCTAGTTGGTGCGTTATAAGGGAAGCTGGAGACTCAAATTAAAAATAAAAATTGCATAAAGTAAAAGAAAGGCCCTTCACAGAGGGAAGTAGGGATTTGTAGAGGTGCCAGATCTCAAAGCGAAAATTGAGAGATAAAAACATTTTGAGGGGCATACTTTTCGCACCAACGAAAACGACTTAGAGCTCCCAACACTTTCCATGCTAGATATATCATAGGAGGTTCCCAAATAGAAAATTAAGTTCATTCCTTTTTCCACCATACTTTCACTTTCCATGGCTAACCGCATCCACGGGTGCCCTCCATACCAACACTTTCCAAGGAATTTATTATTTGACAACATAAAGTAAATCCATTTTTCATTTCAGGACTGGGCATCCCGAATACCTTTGCCTTACTCTCATGCAATGACAAGTGAATAAACACTCGTCGTGAGAATAACACATCTAGAATGGAAAATATTAGCCACCCCTCACCACCTTGTTAGTGGTACAAGCACACAAAAGAGAAATTTATTTTGAAAATTAGAGATGGCAGATACAAATTTGCTTAGAACGGCAAAAGAATACCGCATATAGGTAGGTATAGTGGACTCATGTGGAAAAACTGGTTTAAAGGAATTTGAATGCACAAGTATTGATCATACTTAGTGCAAAATGAAGGCTAGCAAAAAATTGAGAAGCGACCAACCAAGAAATGAATAATCTCATAAGCGAGCATTGAGCATAAAGTAAAAAAATCGATATGTTCGGGACCAAATATTGGTCGTGGTTGTGATCGCCGTAAGGATCACGAGTTACTCTTGTCAAGACCATGATGGTGGTTTGTTTGTGATCCAAGAATGATCACGGTTGGTAAGTCCGTCCCGAGGGACGTTCGAGCATGATCACAGCATGTTGGACATATAGTGTTGCATTATTATTAATTGATTAATTATCATGATATTGTTTGCCATTATGATTATGCCTGTTGTGAGCTTGCAAGTACATGCAATGTACTGACCTGGCGTGTCATGCCAGATTTCAGGAAAGTCTCGTTGGAAAGGAGTGCTGCTCGAGCCTAGATTGTGTCCACATCGGTGTCCCTGTGATATGGAGCTTCCACTATGACATTGTTCCGCTGCCGCGTAGTTGTCATGATCGAGGCCCCTTTCTTTTCACTAAATAATGTACATATTGTTCAGCCGCACCGGGCGTGCTGCTTGGCCTCGACATTTGTTGTAATATAAACTCTGATCCGCTAGCATCAATAAAGTGGTTGTTTTCTGTACCAAGATGTTGTGTGTTGCCAGAAGGCATGGTCTCTGGGCTGACAATGCATGGTAAACCGGTCGCTCTGAGCCGGGGTGCCACACAGGGTGCCGGAATGGGTTCTAGATTGGTTTTCGGTGGCTACAGAGCCTTGCAGCGGCGGAACTTCTGATCTAGGTTAACCCATGATGGTTTCTCTATTTATTTGATTTTTTGGCGTTGGTTTCATGCTAAGATGGGCCTCGATGTGAGCACAACCCACCGGGGCAAGCCAGGCCCACCAGGCGCGCCCTGGTGGGTTGTGCCCTCCTCGTGGCTCTTCTGGCCCTCCCATAAAGGTTCGGGGGTCTCTTTTGTTCCAAAAAAATCGTCAAAAAGTTTCAGCTTATTTGGAGAACTTTCATTTCTGCGCAAAAAAGAACACCACGGTAGTTCTGCTGAAAACAGTGTCAGTCTGGATTAGTTCCATGCAAATCATACCAAAACCATATAAAATTGTTGTAAACATGGCATGAATACTTCATAAATTATAGATACGTTGGAGACGTATCAGCATCCCCAAGCTGAACTCCTAGTCGTCCCTGAGTAGGTAAATGATAAAAGAAATAATTTATGAAGTGTGAACGCTAGCAAAGTGCATAAGTTTGATCAATGATAATTTCAATCACTTTTCGTTGCATCATAACAGCAACTCTTTCTCATAAAACTTATCATGATAAAGTAGCAATTGCAAATGGAATTTTTGTTGTGGAATGCTACCTATCATATTCATCATAAACTCTTTTCTTTTGTAGCATGGACATTTGGACTTTTATATGGTTCAAAGCAATAGTCTAGTTTTGACATCAGAGTTAAATACTCAAGCATATCAACAAGCAACCATGTCTTTCAAAATATCAACGCTAAAATAAGTTATCCCTAGCCCATCATGCTCAATCATTGATCCATCCATGAAACACACTCGCATATTAGCTACACCCAATGCTCATGTACGATCATAGTGCCTCCTAGTTGGTGCTTTATAAGGGAAGATGGAGACTCAAATTAAAAATAAAAATTGCATAAAGTAAAAGAAAGGCCCTTCACAGAGGGAAGTAGGGATTTGTAGAGGTGCCAGAGCTCAAAGCGAAAATTGAGAGATAAAAACATTTTGAGGGGCATACTTTTCGCACCAACGAAAACGACTTAGAGCTCCCAACACTTTCCATGCTAGATATATCATAGGAGGTTCCCAAATAGAAAATAAAGTTCATTCCTTTTTCCACCATACTTTCACTTTCCATGGCTAACCGCATCCATGGGTGCCCTCCATACCAACACTTTCCAAGGAATTTATTATTTGACAACATAAAGTAAATCCATTTTTCATTTCAGGACTGGTCATCCCGAATACCTTTGCCTTACTCTCGTGCAATGACAAGTGAATAAACACTTTTCGTGAGAATAACACATCTAGAATGGAAAATATTAGCCACCCCTCACCGCCTTGTTAGTGGTACAAGCACACAAAAGAGAAATTTATTTTGAAAATTAGAGATGGCACATACAAATTTGCTTAGAACGGCAAAAGAATACCGCATATAGGTAGGTATAGTGGACTCATGTGGCAAAACTGGTTTAAAGGAATTTGAATGCACAAGTATTGATCATACTTAGTGCAAAATGAAGGCTAGCAAAAAATTAAGAAGCGACCAACCAAGAAATGAATAATCCCATAAGCGAGCATTGAGCATAATTAACACTGAGTAATGCACCACAAGTAGGATATAATTTCATTGCATAACTATTGACTTTCGTGCTTGCATAGGGAATCACAAACCTTAACACCAATATTCTTACCAAAGCATAATTACTCATCAACATGACTCATGTATCACATCATCATATCTCAAAACTATTACAAGCAATCAAGTTTATTTCGTCCAATGATCTTCATGAAAGTTTTTATTATATCCATCTTGGATATCTATCACTTTGGGACTAATTTCGATGTGTTGCTTTTGATAAGCTCAAACAAATATAAGTGAAGATCATGAGCATAATATTTCTTTCTATGAAATTAATTTCAGTGAATCAAGAGAGAATTTCTTCCAAAATACTAAAGCAAACCGTGCTAAAAAAGATATAAGTGAAGCACTAGAGAAATTCCATAGAAAGAGCTTCGTTGACGGGATGTGAGTGCCGCTTACATAGCCTCCCTGGCAACTATTGGGACTCTATTTTATTTAAAAACTTTCAGATCTAAGTATTTTATTAAAAAAGCAAGCAAAACAAAACAAAATTACAATCCAAGAATGGCACACATCATGTGAAGAAGCAAAAACTTAGGCTCAACCGATACTAACCGATAATTGTTGAAGAAGAAAGGTGGGATGCCTACCGGGGCATCCCCAAGCTTAGATGCTTGAGAATTCTTGGAATATTAACTTGGGATGCCTTGCGCATCCCCAAGCTTGAGCTTTTGTGTCTCCTTAATTCCTCTCATATCATGGTTTACCTAATACTCGAAAGCTTCATCCACACAAAACTCACCAAGAACTCGTGAGATACGTTAGTATAAACCAATGCAAAAACCTTATCATTCTCTACTGTAGCAAATCACTAAAATTATTATTCAACATTGCATACTAAATGCCTCTGCATATTTAATTCTCCTATCCTCAAATAGAATCATTAAACAAGCAAACATATGCAAGCAATGCAAACATAGTAGCAATCTGCCAAAATAGTACAGTCTGTAAAGAATGCAATATTCATCATACTTCCCTAACTCCAAAAATACTTAAAAAATTACACACTTTATAAAAGTTATCAGAGCTTCTTTTGCAAAAAGTTTCAGCATTTTATCGCATTCTGACTTTTCTAGGGAATTTTTGCAACATCGATAAACTTTCTGTTTTTAAACAGCAACATGTAGACTTGCAAAATAAACATAGTAAAGGCTATCATTGCCACTTTCATTGAAATAAAATATGAAAACATTATTATAAATAACATCAAGCAAATCCTAACAAAATAAATTGACGCTCCAAGCAAAACACATATCATGTGACGAATAAAAATATAGCTCCAAGTGAGGTTACCGATAATGTTGGAGACGAAAGAGGGGATGCCTTCCAGGGCATCCCTAAGCTGAGTTGCTTGGATCTTCCTTTAATATTACCTTGGGGTGCCTTGGGAATCCCCAAGCTTAGGGTCTTGTCACTCCTTATTCTCCTCATATCGACATCTCACCAAAACATGAAAACTTCAATCACACAAAACTTAACAGAACTTTGTGAGATAGGTTAGTATGATAAAGAGCACACCATTTCACTTTTGGTACGGTCAAAGACAAGATTCATAATTGTTATCACACAATGCCTACTATAACATATCATTTCCACAATTTATATTGAGCAATAGAAGCCATAGAATCTAGGAAACAAGCAAACTATGCATTGAAAATAGAACAGTCTGTAGTAATCTGTACTCCAACCATACTTTTGCTACTCCAAAAATTATGAAAAAATCAGGACAACATGAGAAATTTGTATATTAATCTTCTGCAAAAAGAATAAACTCAAAGCTACTCTTATGTTAAAAATGAGAATTATTTTCATGAGTGCAAATTTTTTTATTTTTCAGCAAGATCAAATCAACTATCACCCAACATGATCCCAAAGGCTTCACTTGGCACTTTATTGAAACAAAAGCTATAAAACATGATTACTACCATAGCCTAATAATGTGAACACACAAAACAGTAGGTAAAAGTTTTGGGTTGTCTCCCAACAAGCGCTTTTATTTAATGCCTTTTAAGCTAGGCATGATGATTTCAATGATGTTCACATAAAAGATAAGAATTGAAACACAAGGAGAGCATCATGAAGCATATGACTAGCACATTTAAGTCTAACCCACTTCCTATGCATAGGGATTTTGTGAGAAAAACAACTTATGGGAACAAGAATCAACTAGCATAGGAAGGCAAAACAAGCATAACTTCAAAACTTTCAGCACATAGAGAGGAAACTTGATATTATTGCAATTCCTACAAGCATATGTTCCTCCCTCATAATAATTGTCAGTAGCATCATGAATGAGTTCAACAATATAGCTATCACATAAAGCATTCTTTTAATGATGCACAAGCATAGAGATTTTGATACTCTTCACATAAGCAAATTTCTTCTCATCAATAGTAGTGGGAGCAAACTCAACAAAATAACTATCATGAGAGTGAAAATTAAAATCTTGATGACAAGTTTCATGGTTATCATTATTCTTTATAGCATACATGTCATCACCATAATCATCATAGATAGCAACCTTGTTCTCATAATAATCAATTCAAACCTCTTCTGAAATAGTGGGTTCATCACTAAATAAAGTCATGAACTCTCCAAATCCACTTTCATAATTATTACAATAAGATTCAACACCCTCAAAAATAGTGGGATCATTAGTACCTAGAGTTGACAGTCTTCCAAACGCACTTTCATCAATATAATCATCATAAATAGGAGGCATGCTTTCATCATAAAAAAATTCTCATCAAAACTTGGGGGAGTAAAAATATCATATTCATCAAATATAGCATCCCCAAGCTTGTAACTTTGCATATCATTAGCATCAAGGATATTCAAAGAATTCATACTAACAACATTGCAATGATGATCACCATTTAAATATATTGTGCCAAACATTTTATTGACTTCTTCTTCTACCAATTGAGCACAATTTTCCGATACATCATTTTCAAGAAAGATATTATAAAGATGATCAATAATATGATGCAACATCAATTCCATTTTTAGTTTTCTTTTATAAACCAAACTAGTGATAAAACAAGAAACTAAAAGATTCCATTGCAAGATCTAAACATATACCTTCAAGCACTCACTTCCCTGGCAATGGCGCCAGAAAAGAGCTTGATGTCTACTACGCAACTTTATTCTTGTAGACACGTGTTGGCCCTCCAAGTGCAGAATTTTGTAGGACAGTAGCAATTTTCCCTCAAGTGGATGACCTAAGGTTTATCAATCCGAGGGAGGCGTAGGATGAAGATGGTCTCTCTCAAACAACCCTGCAATGAAATACAAGAAATCTCTTGTGTTCCCAACACACCCAATACAATGGAAAATTGTATAAGTGCACTAGTTCGGCGAAGAGATGGTGATAAAAGTGTAATATGGATGGTAGAAATATATTTTTATAATCTGAATAAATAAAAAAGCAAGGTAGCAAATAGTAAACGGGCACAAAAACCGTATTGCAATGCTTAAAAATGAGGCCTAGGGTCCGAACTTTCACTAGTGCAATCTCTCAACAATGCTAATATAATTGGATCATATAACCATCCCTCAACGTGCAACGAAGAATCACTCCAAAGTACCTATCTAGCGGAGAGCATAAGAAGAAATCATTTGTAGGGTATGAAACCACCTCGAAGCTATTCTTTTCGATCGATCTATCGAAGAGTTCGTACTAAAATAACAGCAAATAATTTCAGATTCATAATACTCAATCCAACACAAAGAACCTCAAAGACTGCCCGAAGATTTCTACTGGAGAAACAAAAGACGAGAATGTGCATCAACCCCTATGAAAAGAGGACCCCAATGTCACCGCGGGAATCCGCAAGTTGAATGCCAAAACACATATCAAGTGAATCAATATGATACCCCATTGTCACCACAAGTATTCATATGCAAGACATATATCAAGTGCTCTCAAATCCATAAAAGTGTTCAATCCGATAACAACAAGATAGAGAGGGGAAAATACCATATGATCCGACTATATTAGCAAAGCCCGTGATACATCAAGATCATTTAATCGCAAGAACACGAGACAAAGAGATTAAACAAATAGCTACTGGTACAAACCCTCAGCCCCGAGGGTGGATTACTCCATCCTCATCATGGTGGCCGCCGGGATGATGAAGATGGCCACCGAAGATGATTCCCCCTCCGGCAGGGTGCCGGAACGGGTTCTAGATTCGTTTTCGGTGGCTACAGAGCCTTGCAGCGGCGGAACTTATGATCTAGGTTAACCCCTAATGATTTCTCTATTTATAGGATTTTTTGGCGTTCGTTTCATGCTAAGATGGGCCTCGAGTTGAGCACAACCCACCGGGGCAAGCCAGGCGCGCCCTAGTGGGTTGTGCCCTCCTCGTGGCTCTTCTGGCCCTCCCACAAAGCTTTAAGGGTCTCTTTTGTTCCAAAAAAACGTCAAAAAGTTTCAGCTCATTTGGAGAACTTTCTTTTCTGCACAAAAAACAATACCATGGTAGTTCTGCTGAAAACAACGTCAGTCCGCGTTACTTCCATGCAAATCATACCAAAACCATATAAATTTTTTGTAAACATGGCATGAATACTTCATAAATTATAGATACGTTGGAGACGTATCACATACCAATCAGAAAGAAAAAATGGCATAACATGTAGGACATTCGAAATCAATTCTCAAGATCAGGAAGAAAAAAGGCACAAACATATATGTAGGACATTCAAAATCAATTCTCAAGATCAGGCCACGAATAAGTAGCACGGAAGCTAACCCTAGTCGGATTATTAGCAAAAATCATTTGTACAGAACAAACAATTAATCACTAACTCTATACGGATAACATTCAAACAATCAATACACTACGTGCATCTAATGGATCTTAATTACTCTGATTTCATGGACTGAAATAACATAACCACAGGATTTGTATTCCTGAACAATTATAGAGGGGCGGGGTGTGGGGGGAGGGATTAACCAGAGAAAACACATGATATGTTTGCCGCACAAATGTGTATATAGATGACTAACCGGTTTTCCGTCGGAGTCACAGTCGTTGCCGGAGTTGCTGTTGACCTCCGGCTCTGGCTGGGAGGGGGCACGACGGCGCCAATGAAGTCAAGGTCATGCTGCTGCCCGCGCGAGACCTCGTCAGCAGAGACGGAAACCTCTGTGGCCAGCTTCACGCATTGCGCGGGCGCTTCACCAGCCCCAGCGTTGGCACTCCCTCCGATTGTGTGCTTCGGCGGCATCATCATACACTCCAGAGTCCAGACGTTGGTGACCACTGTGGACCGGGGGTGCGGCCGCCTGTTATGGCGGCGGTTCGGGCATGCAATTAATACAGACCAGTTGGAGAGAGGCAGGCTGCTGTCAAAAGCTGTCTCTTTTTGGTTTACTTTCTGCCGCTTTACTGCTTAACTGAACTGGTTGCGTTGAAGAGATGCACAAATCCTGCGTTGAACAGCTCGCACGCTTCTCGGTGAACCTGCACACGAGACGACTTTTGGATTTACTAGAATTTAAAAACTAGGTATCTCAACGTTTTGCCCACAATCAACAGTACCATGGTGTTTGAAATTCATTCCCATTTCTTGCGTGGGACCTAATTAAGCATGCACCCAAGGAAACATATTTGATTTTTCAACCAATTTATATGAACTGGAGCATGTGCATGTATTTCAAATTTGAATTATGAACATAATATGCCTAGAAAACCCAGTTAATGTATAAAAATGTCCAAACGAACCCCGAAAAATTCCAAAACTTAACACAACAGTCCTGTTGTTCTATGTTGACACTAGAATTTTTTTGAAAGTAATAAGAGGCAACGGATATCGTTTTGTCCCCAAAGGTGGCACATTCCCTACCGAAACCACGAGGCTTCTAGTGAGAAGCTCTGGTTTGTGAGAAGCTTATACCCAAACCTGCCCCAAATGGGACACATTTTTTTACCACAGCATGTTGATGCCGCTCCATGATACCATGCCAAGTTTCATGAATTTCAAACAAGTTTTGGATTTACTAGAATTTAAAAACCAGATATGTCAACGTTTTGCTGGCAATCAATAGTGCCCTGGTGTTTGAAAGTCATTCCCATTTCCGGGAAGGGACCTAAGCATGCACTTGTCGGTGTACAAAGTAGGGGCTCTCCTTTTGACCCCTTTACTTGTGCACGGGCAGTCAGAGCCGCGCGCCGCGGCCACACATAGCGTGGCAGAGGAGAGAAGCCGGAGGGAAACCAAAGCGCAAGACATACAAATCAACGCCAAGACCAAAAGCATAAAAGAGCAAGGGGCGAGGTGGACTCCCCTGGCAAGAACCTTGCCGGGGCGGGCTCCGCGGCCCCGACAAGACGCTTGCCGGGGCAAATTGCCCGGCACCGGCAGAACGAGCCACCCTTGAGCCCAAGGGTTCCAAACGTCACCAACAACTACATCAGACCCAGGGCTTGGGAGGCACCTCTGTGGTGGCATGCAGCTCTTGTCATGATCATAGATACATGAGATCAGATGAGGACCAGAAGACGACGATCCTCGGCGGGATTCTAGCAGAGGAAACCCACGAGATCCCCGGCAAGAGCCTTGCCGGGGACGACCGCAACGCCGTGGCAAGACCCTTGCCGGGCCCCCGACAAGACCCTTGCCAAGGGCATCAGAAGGGCTGTAGCCAGGCCCGCACCAGCCAAGACTCCACCGCCATTCCAAGCAGCTGCTAGCTCAACCAGCTGGGCAGGCACATGCGTGGCAACGGGCGGCCTCTACACCACCTCAGAAGCCTGCCTGCCTACATGGCACCGCACACTTCGCTGGCCCGGGCGTATGTCGATGCGAGGCGGGGCGGCGGCGGACGGGACGGGCCTTGTTCCCGCCCCCGATAAAGCTAATGGACACCTAAGTAGCGCATTTAATGCGCTTTGTCCTGTAACGCCGGGCGATAACTCGCGCACTGTAGACCTTTCCACCTCCTGTGTGCCACTGTGGCGACCCCTTTCGCCTATAAAAGGAGGCCTGAGGCGACCAGGAGAGGGATTCGGCTCTTTTGGGCAAGTTACACCCCGTAGCTAGCTCAATAGCACAAGAACGCTCAATACATCCACCAAAGCAGGACTAGGGTATTACGCATCTTCGCGGCCCGAACCTGGGTAACGATCCGTGTGCTTCCTGTCGGACCTGCTCTTCTCACAACCCCATGCCCACCAACCGTAGAAGGGATTCCAGTGATCCCATAGGTGTCGTTTCCCCGACATCTTTGGCGCGCCAGGTAGGGGCGCAGTCATGAGAATCTGATCTAGCAGTTAGCCTAGCGGTTCTTCATTGCCATGGCTCCCAAGAAGAAGACGATCACGGCGATCGGCTCGTTGGGAGCCGAACGGCCCGTGCCAGTGCGGACGAGTAGCGGGCCGGTCACGGACAGAACTCGAGTCGCGGCCCGCGAGCACCAGCACCGCTCTGGCAGTCAGAGCCTCGCGAGCGGTGTTGTTCGTGCGCCAGACGACGGGCCACGCATTGCCAGATCCAAAGACGGGGCTGGGCCCCCCGCAGGCAGCGCGGGGCCCTCCAGGGGTGTCACTGTGCCCCCTGCGTGCGGCGCAGCAACCTCCAGGACGCCAACGCCGGCGCCCGCAGCGCGCTCTTCCCAAGGTGTGCGTGACGAGCATCACCACCACGCTGGAGACCCCGGACGCCGCCGTGGGAAGAGTCCTGTGCATCATCTACGGGACGAAGGAGGCCAGCATGGCCGCCGAAGTGCTGGCGAAAATGGCACACGGCCGCAGGACCGTGATAGAGCTCCTTCTAACGTGGTTAGAAGTCGAAGCGTGCCATGCCCCCCACGCCAGCAGAAGCTTTGGCGCGCGCGCAGCTACTCCTCGACTTCCCTCCTACTGCGGAAAAGCTCGATGAGTGGAGGGCCACCATCCGGAGCCTTGCCGGCGTCGCCAACCAAGACGAGCCACGGCCAGCGGGGCCCTCAGGCCGGCGCTCCATCGAACCACTGCATGCCAGCGGTGGAAGGGCCGGAGGTGCTGCGGCCACGGTGCACTCTCCTGCTCCTCACCAGCCACCACGGGTGTCGGTCCGTCGTGACGACGCTTGTGATAATATCTCTGTAGCGTCGTCCGACCCACGGGCCCACCGCGACCAGCGCCAAGTCCTTGGGAGCGAGCCCATGAAGATGCTCAAACCACCATCGAGCGCCGGTGCGATACACGCCACCAATCAAATAGGCGGGTGGGGCCCGCGATGGACCACCCAGCACCGGGAGGATCCGGTGGCCTACCTTTCAAGGTGGGTTGCCCGACCTTTACCCGTGAGCTGCGGCAGTTCCAGTGGCCGTCCAACCGCACGTTCAAGCCCGACGTCAGCGAGAAGTACAACGGCAAGACCCACCCTTCGGAGTTCCTCATCATCTACACCATCGCGATCCAAGCCGCTGGGGCTCGCGACGACAAGGTGCCTGCCAATTACTTCCCGTTGGCCCTGAAAGCCAATGTCATGTCTTGGTTGAGGCACTTGTCAGCGAATTCCATTTCTTCTTGGTCGGATCTGTGTCATGAGTTCGTTGGTGCCTTCACCGGAGGCCACCAAGCTCATGGGCAGGCGAGTGATTTGCATATCATTCCTCAGAAGGAAGGTGAAAACCTGCGCAAGTACATACAAAGGTTCAGCCGGGTGCAATACAACATCCCGATGTTCATCCTGCTGCCGTGATCAGCGCGTTCCATCAAAATGTGCACAACCGCAAGATGCGTGAAGAGCTGGCGATGAACAAGGTCAAGGATGTGACCAAACTTTATGTTCTGGCTGACAGATGCGCCCGGGCCGAAGAGGGAAGGAAGTACCCCGGCGAGGACGCCGGCGCGGAAACCGACTCTACAGACGAAGACACCGCCGCCCCGACAAAGAAGGGTCGGCGCCGCAACAGGAAACGCAAGGATAAGACCGTGCTTTCTGTCAAAGGATCCGAGGACACCGGGGCTGCCAAGAAGGCCAAGGCAGACGACACTGGCAAGGAAATAGCCGGGTGCGACGCCTACTGGGCCTTGGCGGCTGCCGACAAGCCAAGGGGCTCCGACAAGCAATACTGCAAGATCCACCGCACCAAGGGCCTGGTGCCGGCAAGGCAAGGCCCCCGGCGGAGTTTGACGCCGTCGGGACAAGGCCCGCGCAGCCCAATGAAGTGGTGCAGAAGAAGATGATGCAGCACCCGGTTTACTTTGTCAGCTCCCTCTTGCAGGGGGCTAGGTTAAGGTACTCCGGTGTGCACAAATTGCTCTTCGGCCTCCTTATGGCCTCGAGGAAGCTCCGTCATTACTTCCAAGCTCACGGGATCACTGTCGTCACCCGCCTCCCATTGCAACGGATACTGCACAACCCAGACCTAACCGGAAGGATTGTGGAGTGGGCCTTGGAGTTATCAAGCTTTGGGTTGAAGTTTGAAAGTACTTCAATAATCCAGAGTAGAGTCCTGGCGGGGTTCATTGCATAATGGACCTCAATGCTTGATGAAGAGATCCAGGAGACCACTCTCCCTGGCAAGGAAACAACTCGTGACTGGATTATGTACTTTGACGGGGCTTTCTCGCTGCAAGGCGCCGGTGCTGGTGTGCTGCTCATCGCACCCACCGGAGAGCACCTCAAGTATGTAATCCAGATGCACTTTCCCAGGGAGATGTCCACCAACAACATTGCTGAGTACGAGGGGTTGCTTGCCGGTCTCAGGATCGCGGCAAACCTTGGAGTTAAAAAGCTCATTGTCGGGGGTGATTCGCAGCTTGTCGTCAGACAAGTCAACAAAGATTATCAAAGCCCGTTGATGGAGGCCTACGTAGATGAGGTGAGGAAGCTGGAGGAGCGCTTTGACGGTATACTAGCGGAGCACGTTCCCCGAGTGGAGAACGACATTGCCGATTACGTGTCGAAGCGCGCTGCATTCAAGCTACCTGTGGAGCCAGGTAACTTTTTGCTTCAGTTAACTCAACTATCCGTCGAACCATCAACGGAGCAGAACAAGCGGAGGAAATCAGGCCCTGGCAAGTACTTTCCGGCTGAGCCCCCAGGGGCCACTGGCAAGGGTGTTGTCGTGGACTCTGAGCCTGCCGAGGACCGACCGACTCCGGTAGGCCGTCAAGCCCTGGCCGTAGAGACGGCCGCTCCCATGGCGGTAGAAATGCCTTTGGTCCTTGCCGTCGAGGCCCAGGCTCCGGCATGGGCATAGCATACTGTCCGATTCCTCCAAACAGGGGAGCTTCCTGAGGAGCAGGAAGAAGCAGAGAAAGTAGCCCGTCGGTGTGCAATGTATCAGTTCGTCGATGACGTCCTGTACAGGAGGAGACTGAACGGTGTGAAATTGAAGTGCATTCCCCAGGAGGAAGGACTAGAGCTGTTGGCGGAGATACACGGAGGCATATGTGGCTCCCAGATAGGGTCGAGGGCCCTTGCCGGCAAGGCGTTCCGGCAGGGTTTCTTTTGGCCCACTACCCTCCAAGAAGCAACCGCACTAGTAATCAAGTGCGAAGCGTGTCAGTTCCATTCGAAGAAGCTTCATCAACTAGCTCAAGCCCTTCAGACAATTCCTCTCTCCTGGCCATTCTCAGTCTGGGGGCTCGACATACTGGGCCCTTTCCCCGCGTTGTCGGTGGCTTTGAGTACTTGTACGTTGCGATCGACAAGTTCACAAAGTGGCCGGAGGTGGAAGCAGTGAGGAAGGTGACAGCACAGTCAGCCGTCAAGCTCTTCAAGGGGCTAGTGTGCCGTTCTGGTGTGCCAAGCAGAGTCATCACCGATAACAGCACGCAGTTCACGAGTCACACCTTCATGCAATACATCCAAGACCTCGGCAACAAGGTCTATTTCGCTTCCGTGGCACACCCACGGAGCAACGGCCAGGCAGAGAGGGCAAATGCTGAAGTGTTGTGAGGCTTGAGGACAAAGACTTTTGACAGGCTGCACAAGAGCGGAAGGCGCTGGATTGATGAGTTGCCGGCGGTTCCTTGGTCGATCGGGACGACGCCAAATCAAGCCACCGGCCAGACACCCTTTTCCCTGGTATACGGGGCAGAGGCAGTTCTCCCCACAGAACTCATATACGGGTCACCTCGGGTGCTCGCTTACGACGAGCTTGAGCAAGAGCAGTTGCAGCAAGATGACGCAACGCTCTTTGAGGAAGATCGTCTTCGGGCGGCTGTGAGAGCAGCACGCTACCAGCAAGCCTTGCGCCGCTACCATAGCCGCAAGGTTCATGCCCGAAGCTTTGAGGAAGGCGACCTTGTTCTTCGGCGCGTTCAGTCGGCCAAGAATTCCAACAAGTTGACGTCAAAGTGGGAAGGCCCTAATCGGGTAATACGAGTCACCATGCCTAGCGCAGTCCGCCTGGAGACCGAAGATGGTATTCGAGTGAGCAACTCCTGGAACATCGAACATCTTCGCAAGTTTTACCCATAAGGCGCGGTTGCCCGGCCCCCGGCAAGCCACCCTTTTGTGCAAGCCTTGCCGACAATGCATGTAACCCTTTGTACAAAGCCAGGCGCAGACCCTGAGCATAAATAAATGAAGCACTGGCGCCCTAAGTTATAGCATGCTTGCTAGGTTAAATCCCTCCCTCGGTTAGGGTTGATAGTGCTTAGCGGCGACTAAGCCCTAGCCTAGAGGTCGAGTTTGCGTCTTTTCTACCCTCTTTGGTTCGTAGGACACATGGACACTTCCACTGAGCCGCATGAGAGAAAGGGGACGAACCGGTGCTCCGGCCCCGGCAAGCCAAGACTACCGGGGGCTATAGACACAAGGATCCAACCACGGCAAGCCAAGGTTGCTGGGGGCTGTGGATTCAGATAAGTCTTTCATCCCCTGTTATGCATTTTCGTATGGAACTGGGACATATGAAACCACGTTTATATTCTTAAACCACCGTGCTCCCCTTTTCCTGTACCCAAGAGCTATCCCCTGGATCGGAACTTGGTCGTAGTCGCGGTGGCAAGAAAATGAATGAGGGGCCCAACTCTACCTCACCCCTACCTCCGCCAAAAGCGTGGGAATGGTTGACTGAAGCGGGGGGACGGCAAGGCCTGTTGCCGGGCGACAATGTTTATCTTAAAAATAACAAGGGTTCGTCCCTTGGCATGGGCCTCGCTCACACACAAAGAAACACGGCAAGAACCTTTTTCATTAAAAACATCCCATACAGGTATAGTTCATACGGAATTAAAAACATGAGCAAGGGGATTACAACTCTTAAAATTAACAAGTGCCCGCAGGCTTACAAACTAAAAAGAGATAAGGTGCCCGTAATCCCTTTCTTGTCCCTCTCCTCAGAAGGTGGAACAAGACAGCGGGAGGGCAAAAGGGGCACCTAGGCGAGGTGCGAGGAGCAGAAGGCGCCAAGAGAACGTCTTGGTTCCGGGAAAGGAGCTGGAAGATGAGGTAGCGGGCCGACAATACGCGACGAAGGCGTCGGTGCCCATGTACTCTGACTTGACGGCCGCCACCCGCCTTCTTCGTCTTCTCCGGCCCTCCTACGCTAGCCGCCGAAGGAGACGACGGGGAGCGCCCCGATGGAGAGCTTGACGAGGAAGGCCCTTGGCAGGGCGCGTGCCTGCGGGAAGGGCGACGCGGTCAGTCGGAGTCGGCGCCCCACCGCTCGACTCCCTCGTCGCCGCTGTCGCTGTCCTCCTCGTCACTCCCGCTTGAGGAGGAATCTTCATCGTCGGAGGAGCTCTACATGCAGCACTTCAGGCGAGTTCCAAGATCTCCGAAGACCTTGACGGAGAGCAGTCCCCCCTCCATTAACTTGAAGTAGAGGACGAGCCTCGCCGTCAGGCTATGGATGCGAGCAAATGTCTTCCATCCGCGACGGAGGTACATTACATGAGGAGCAGGGAAGTTGACTCTTCCCGTGTGCCGCCGTTCCCGCAGCCCCTCATGTGCAATCTGAGGGTCTGGGGCGGATCGAGCTCCATTTCCCGAGCAAATGGAGTAGGGAGACGGAGTCGCCGACACGCAGGCCGGCCCAGCCTGATGAAGAACTCCCGAGGCTGGTCCCCGACGTGGCCCTCCATCACGGGTGGCATCGTTGGCGGAAGCACGGCCATCGCGCCGCCCCGTCCCTCTCTCCCTCGACCGCCGCGGCGACCTCGGCCTCGCCCCCTCCCCCTTCCTCTCGTGGCCGGCTCCGGCGCTGCGAGCTCGTGGGAAGGAGGAACGCACTGTCGAGCGGCGACCCTCGCCCCCACCGTTGAAGGGCCTGCGCCCCCTCTCGCCATGACAGGTGGAAGGAAGGAGCGGAAGTGGAAGAAGATGGATGCTGGGAGAATGTGGGATGCCGTCCCCCTCCCCCTTCTTATAAAGCGTGGAGTCGAGGCTCGGCCAGCCCGCTCGGCCAATCCGGCCATCGGGGGCACAGGGTATTGAGACCGACCCGCTGCCCCAATCAGCGATGTCCCGGTTTCCCGCCTCCACCGCCTGCCTCCTGCATGGGGGACACGTGGAGAGCGAGCAGAATTGAGGGGACGGGTGAGGCGACCGTTCCCCACCCCGTGATCATGGGGCACGGACGCCTTGAAGGACACGACCCGAGTTCGCCCGAGTAAATGAGCC
Organism: Triticum aestivum; assembly: GCF_018294505.1. NCBI lineage: Eukaryota > Viridiplantae > Streptophyta > Magnoliopsida > Poales > Poaceae > Triticum > Triticum aestivum. The sequence continues at coordinate 227,519,096 of NC_057799.1, forward strand.
GCGCCTCTGCGCTTCCGTCTTTTTGGGGAAGGAGCGAGCCGCCTCTTTACCACGATGTGACGCATGCGTGCGGAATCCGCCCCATGCATGATCCCCACGTCACACACGACCCTCCACGTCGCGCGTTCAACGCAGGTCATGGGGAAGCACAACGGACGAAAAGTTACTGCAGTAAAAATCCCGCCCCAACTGCCCGCGCACCGTTCTGGGCCTGCCCCAACAACGTGTCGCGCTTATGTGTGGCCCAGGCCCAGGGGCTCCTGTCGGTGTACAAAAGTACAGGCTCTCCTTTTGACCCCTTTACTTGTGCGCGGGCAGTCAGAGCCACGCGCCGCGGCCGCACATAGCGGGGCAGAGGAGGGAACCCGGAGGGAAACTGTCACGACCGGATTTTGGGATACAAATTCCCAGAAAAATGGCCTGTGCGCTCATCAGCCCCAGGATTACTGTTAGCTGATGAGGTACCAACTTGATACAAGAATTCCAAGCAAGTACAAAAAAAATATGTAGTACAAGACCATTTAGGCCTAGGAGTACAACATTAGGTTTGCTAGTGGTTGATGGCGGAAGCGGTCTGTGGTTCATCTGCGTCTATTGGACTCCATTTCCCACAAGAACAGCTGACCAGGATAACTCCTATCTTCGCGAGGTTGCACACGTCAATACGCGGGTTCCGAGGTTGTCACCGCGATGCATATCTCCACGCAAGGAATCTGGCCAAGACAATAGCCAGGCACAAGCCAGTGAGTACGTTTGAATGTACTCGCAAACATTAAGAACACGGGTATAATATATCAAACATGCTCCGGATCAATTAGATGGTCACACGTCTGTCACGAAATATATACGAAAAACCAAGATGCACATGTATGGTTAAAAATGTACCAAAATAAAATACTGGGTGCCAAGCGAGTGTCTGAATGACTCCTCGAGCGGAAAATGCGGAATAATAATACAGGTGCCAAGCGAGTGTCTGAATGACTCCTAGAGCGGAAAATGCGGAATAATAATACAGGTGCCAAACGACTGTCTGAAAGACTCCTCGAGCGGAAAATGCGGAATAGTAATGCCGCAGCCAGGCGTCTGAGCGACACCACAGAAAGGGCTTATAAGAAAAATAATCACAGCGAACATCCAGGAGGTAGGACCATCCCAGGGATACTCAATCATGTACATAAAATAAAAGGTTAGCCCAGAATAATAAAGATCACAATCCATACGTGCCACAATCATAAGTAATATTTAGTACAGTCGTTTCTCCATCCGAAAACCGATAATTTAGTCAAGCTATATCTCCATCCGAATACCGTTACTACGATCCAGTTAACCGTGTCTGCATCCGAATACCGTTACAGAGTTCTAGATTAATCGTCCTCCATCCGAATACCGTTACAGAGAGTCAACTCAGACTGTGGTTTTTACTCAAAAACAAGACTATCCAACAGGATGTATCCTCTGCAGAGGGAATACCATTTTCCACGAGTAACGGGTTTACTTAGTCCCTCGGGACTAATTCCTTCTATGGTCTTTTAATTGAAAACACGCCTGACCTACACACACCAGCTTAACTCACCAGTGTCTGGAATCACCCACGACACCTGCCAAGCAAAACTCTAAGTGGGGAGGCTACAACCTCGACGTAGCATGGGATCACAAAATTTATACCCTTCGGCTACAACCGAAACACCCATGCCCCCGGACCGGATGACTGGCTTTAATCCATGGCCATGGGACCCTCATCACGGCCTCTCTGTACGGTGTGTGCTTTGGAAAGGGGTTGACAACCTACTGAACCATACCCTGTCCCCTGCAGGGACAAGTGGTGGTACCGACAAAGAAGGAAGCTATTGATCAAAAGTTTGGTCAAACTCTTGTTTTTATTAAAATCAGAAAAAGGAAAACGCTTCGAGGGAAATACGCTTACGCAGCAGAGAAACGCACTCGGGAGTTTGCGCCTTCACTTAAACAGAGAGAGGGCGGACGTGCGGGTCACTGACAGCGGGTCCAGAGAGCCCACTGGTCAGGTTTGACCGTTTCTTCCCTCCTTCTCCTCTCTTCTGCCCGACGGGACCGGGGCTCCGGCGATCGCCGTCGACGAACGGCAGCGCCTCACGGGCATCCAAGGGCGGGGATGGAACGGCAAGACCGAGGCGGTCCTCGGGGTGGTTGATGGGTCGTCGGAGGTGGAAGGAATCGCCGGCGGCGAGCTCCGTGGCGGAGAAAAGCCACGGTGGTGAAGTGACTTTGGTGCTCCGGTGGTCTCCGACCGAAGTTGGGTAGCTGGGCAGCTCCGCAAGACTACGGGGAGGTTCTTGGTGGCGCTGGATTGGCGAAAGGGTGGCCGGCTGCGACGAATCACACCGGAGCATAGCGGCGGCTGAGCTGGCCGGAGTTGAGGAAGACGGCCACTATGGGTCGATCTACTGCGTGGGAAGCTCTACGGGGAGTGTCTGGTGTCGCCTGAGTGCTCGGAGGGGCTCGGGGTTCCTTTATATAGCGTGGCGAGGCTGGCTCTGTGGCGGCAGAAGATAAGATCGCCGGCGACCACTTTCCTGTAGTTGCAGGGCATCGTGGCGGCGACGAAAGCGTGCCGACGAGCGGGAGGATAAGCACGGCCTGTGCTCTGGGGCAGCTGGCGTGCGCTGGTGGTTTGGGCGGCGCCGTCCGCGGCAGAATCCGCTGCCAACGCCGGCGTGCTGCCAAGGCGGCGCTGCAGGGTGCCAGGGAGAGCTTGGAGGGTACTGGAGAGAGGGCGAGTGCCTGGCGGGGTTCGGCAGGCGAGCAGGGGTCAGAGATGGGACGCGACGAGGGCGGCAGTGCGGCGGCGTAGTGCGCGCGCGTGCAAAACGTGCGCTCTGGGCGCGCCCAGAGCACGCACGGCACCTGTTCGACGAAATGCCAGCGTGCTCTAGAGCTCGAGGGTGGAGCTGGCACTGCACAGGATGGAGGTAGGGGTAATAAGGCACTCAGTGGACAAGGTGGGTAGGTCAGGGGTTCAAGTCCACAATGCAAACCAGAGAGCTTGCCAAAACTGACTGTGCACACCAGGTGTTCGACAGAATGTCAAGTGCACTTAGGCAACTCTTGGAGTGGCCAAATTTCCAGATCAGGGTCTCTTTAGATGCAGGAGATGGTGGTAAGGTCACTTTGGGCAAAACCAGAAACTTGTTAGTGCAAGTTTTGCAAAACACCATTTTTGGACAGAAAACAGAAGGGTTTAGAGCACGCACTTCAAAACCTCCAATGAGCCCAATCTCCTGGACTTAAGAGTTTGGTAGGGAGGGCTACAAGTAGGAAAAAGCTCAGGGTCACTAGAGCAAGGAAAAATATGGTTGCAGTACAAATCACCAAATTGGACCAGAATGCAAAAGAGGCTGATCCACTCAAATCTTCCAAGGAACATCACTGGGTTTTTGCTTGAAGATGAATTGTATGCATCCATTGACATCTTCAAACACTTGGAAGAATTTTTAAAGAAATATTTAAACGGGTTGCAGTGCAAAAGTGCCTACTGGACCAGATTGGAAAAGTTGGTGTAGAGCTCAAAATCTCCAATGGCCAAGAGGTATTTTTGCATAAAAGTGATGTGGGAACATCACATGACATCCCCAAATTTTGGTGGAAATTTAGAATGCATTTGTCAAAAGGTTGCAGTGCAAAACAGGCTCCAAATGCAAAAGAAATCATTTTAAAGGAATAAAGCTTTGAGGAAAATAAATCTAGCAACATTTGGATCCACTGATAAATAATTGTTTTTATTTTAGAGAGTAATCAAGTCCAACAATTCCTGTTGAGAGTTTTACCACTAGAGGCAAAAATCCAAAATCACAAAAGGTAAATCTTGACAATTGGAAAAGTTTTATTTCCTGGCAACATTTTAATAAATAAAACAAGGCCAAAATTTTTTGGGTGTTACAGAAACCAAAGCGAAAGACAAACAAAGCAAAGCCAAGACCAGAAGCATAATAGAGCAAGGGGGCGAGGTGGACTCCCTCGGCAAGACCCTTGCCGGGGCGGCCTCTGCGGCCCCGGCAAGGTGCTTGCCGGGGCAAATTTCCCAACACTGGCAGAGCGAGCCACACTTGAGCCCAAGGGTTCCAAATGTCACAAACAACTACATTGGACCCAGGGCTCGGGAGGCACCTCTGTGGTGGCATGCAGATCTTTGTCTAGATCATAGATACATGAGATCAGATGAGGACCAAAAGACGATGATCCTCGGCGGGATTCTAGCCGAGGAAACCCGTGAGACTCCTGGCAAGAGCCTTGTTGGGGACGATGGCAGCGCCATGGCAAGACCTTTGCTGAGCCCCCCGGGAAGTCCCTTGCCGAGGGCATCAGCAGGGCAACAGCCAGGCCCACACCAGCCAAGACTCCACCGTCGTTCCCAAGCAGCTGCTAGCTCAACCAGCTGGGCAGGCACCTGCGTGGCAACGGGCGGCCTCTACACCGACTCAGCAAGCACCTACGTGGTGGCATGCAGATCTTCGTGAAGGCTCCCCCACCGCGCCACCTCAGCAGCCTGCCTGCCTACATGGCACCGCACGATTCGCTGGCCCGGGCGCGTGTCGATGCGAGGCGGGGCGGCGACGGACCGGACGGGCCTCGTTCCCGCCCCAGATAAAGCTAATGGACACCTAAGTAGCATATTTAATGTGCTTTGTCCTGTAACGCCGGGCGATAAGCTCGCGCACTGTAGACCTTTCCACCTCCTGTGTGCCACTGTGGCGACCCCTTTCGCCTATAAAACGAGGCCCGAGGCGACCAAGAGAGGGATTCGGCTCTTTTGGGCAAGTTACACCCAGTAGCTAGCTCAAGAACACAAGAACGCTCAATACATCCACCAAAGCAGGACTAGGGTATTACGCATCTTCGCGGCCCGAACCTGGGTAAACGCTCCGTGTGCTTCCTATCAGACTTTCTCTTCTCATAACCTCGCGCCCGCCAACCATAGAAGGGATTCCAGTGATCCCATAGGTGTCGTTTCCCCGACAGCACCCAAGGACACATATTTGATTTTTCAACCAATTTATATGCGCTGGAGCATGTGCATGTATTTCAAATTTGAATTATGCACATAAAATGCCAATAAAACCTAGTTAGTCTATAAAAATGTCCGAACGAACCCCGAAAATTTTCAAAACTTAACACAACACTCCGGTTGTTCTATGTTGACACTAGAAATTTTTTGAAATCAATAAGAGGCAACGGATATCGTGGCGTCCCCAAAGGTGGCACGTTCCCTACCGAAACCACGAGGCTTGTTGTGAGAAGCTCTGGTTTGTGAGAAGCTTATACCAAAACCTGCCCCAAATGGGACAATAATTTGACCACGGCATGTTGATGCGGCTCCATGATACCATGCCAAGTTTCATGAATTTCACACGAGTTTTGGATTAACTAGAATATAAAACCCAGGTATCTCAATGTTTTGCCGCGAATCAATAGTGCCCTGGTGTTTGAAATTCATTTCCATTTCTTGGATGGGACCTAAGCATGCACCCAAGGACACATATTTGATTTTTCAACCAATTTATATGCACTGGACCATGTGCATGTATTTCAAATTTAAATGATGCACATAAAATGCCTAGAAAACCCAGCTAATGTATAAAAATGTCCAAACGAACCCCAAAAAATTCCAAAATTTAACACAACACTATTGTTGTTCGATGGTGACACTAGAAATTTTTTGAAAGCAATAAGAGGCAAAAGATATCGAGTCATCCCCAAAGGTGGCACGTTCCCTACCGAAACCACGAGGCTTGTTGTGAGAAGCTCTAGTTTGTGAGAAGCTTATACAATAACCTGCCCCAAATGGGACAAACATTTGACCATGGCATGTTGATGCCGCTCCATGATACCGTGCCAAGTTTCATGAATTTCAGACGAGTTTTGGATTAACTAGAATTTAAAACCCAGGTATCTCAATGTTTTGCCGCGAATCAATAGTGCCCTGGTGTTTGAAATTCATTCCCATTTCTTGGATGGGACCTAAGTATGCACCCAAGGACACATATTTTTATTTCTCAACCAATTTATATGCAGTTGAGCATGTGCATGTATTTCAAATTTGAATGATGCACATAAAATGCATAGAAAACCCGGCTAACGTATAAAAATGTCCAAACGAACCCCAAAAATTCCAAAATTTAACAGAACACTATTGTTATTCGATGTTGACACTAGAAATTTTTTGAAAGCAATAAATGGCAACAGAGATCGTGTCGTCCCCAAAGGTGGCACGTTCCCTACCGAAACCACGAGGTTTGCTATGAGAAGCTCTGGTTTGTGAGAAGTTTATACCAAAACTGCCCCAAATGGGACAAATTTTTTACCACGACATGTTGATGCCGCTCCACGATACCATGCCAAGTTTCATGAATTCCAGATGAGTTTTGAATTTACTAGAATATAAAAACCAGGTATCTCAACGTTTTGCCGGCAATCAACAGTACCCTGTTGTTTGAAATTAATTCCCATTTCTTGGATGGGACCTATGCATGCACCCAAGGACACATATTTGATTTTTCAACCAACTTATATGCACTGGAGCATGTGCATGTATTTCAAATTTGAATTATGCACATAAAATGCCTAGAAAACCCAGTTAATGTATAAAAATGTCCAAACCAACCCCGAAAACCTCCAAAACTTAACACAACACTCCTGTTGTTCTATGTTGACACTAGAAATTTCTTGAAAGCAATAAGAGGCAACGGATATCGTTTCATCCCCAAAGGTGGCACGTTGCCTACCGAAGCCACGAGGCTTGTTGTGAGAAGCTCTGGTTTGTGAGAAGCTTATACCCAAACCTGCCCCAAATGGGACAAATTTTTTTACGACGGAATGTTGATGCCGCTCCAGGATACCATGCCAAGTTTCATGAATTTCAGACGAGTTTCGGTTTTACTAGAATTTAAAAACAAGGTATCTCAATGTTTTGCCGGGAAACAACAGTGCCCTGGTGTTTGAAATTCATTCCCATTTCTTGGATCGGACCTAAGCATGCACCCAAGGACACATATTTGATTTTTCAACCAATTTATATGCACTAGAGCATGTGCATGCATTTCAAATTTGAATGATGCACATAAAATGCCTAGAAAACCCAGTTAATGTATAAAAATGTCCAAACGAACCCCAAAAATTCCAAAACTTAACACAACACTCCTGTTGTTCTATGTTGACACTAGAAATTTTTTGAAAGCAATAAGAGGCAACGGATATCGTTTGGTCCCCAAAGGTGGCACGTTCCCTACCGAAACCACGAGGCTTCTTGTGAGAAGCTCTGGTTTGTGTGAAGCTTATACCAAAACATGACCTAAATGGGACAACATTTTTACCACGGCATGTTGATGCCGCTCCATGATACAATGCCAAGTTTCATGAATTTCAGACGAGTTTTGGATTTACTAGAATTTAAAAACCAGGTATGTCAACGTTTTGCCGGGAATCAACAGTGCCCTATTGTTTGAAATACATTCCCATTTCTGGGATGGTTCCTAAGCATGCACCCAAGGACACATATTTGTTTTGTCAACTAATTTATATGCACTGGAGCATGTGCATGTATTTGAAATTTGAATGTTGCACATAAAATGCCTAGAAAACCTTGTTAATGTATAAAAATGTCCAACGAACCCCGAAAAAATTCCAAAACTTAACACAGCACTCCTGTTGTTCTATGTTGACAATAGAAATTTTTTGAAAGCAATAAGAGGCAACAAATATCGTGTCGTCCCCAAAGGTGGCATGTTCCCTACCGAAACCACGAGGCTTGTTGTGAGAAGCTTACACCAAAACCTGCCCCAAATGGGACAAATTTTTTACCACGGCATGTTGATGCCGCTCCATGAGACCATGCCAAGTTTCATGAATTCCAGACGAGTTTTGAATTTACTACAATTTAAAAACCAGGTATCTCAATGTTTTGCCGGCAATCAACAGTACCCTGCTTTTTGAAATTCATTCCCATTTCTTGTATGGGACCTCAGCATGCACCCAAGGACACATATTTGATTTGTCAACCAATTTATATGCACTGGAGCATATGCATGTATTTCAAATTTGAATTATGAAAATAAAATGCCTAGAAAACCCAGTTAATCTGTAAAAATGTCCAAATGAACCCCGAAAAATTCCAAAACGTAACACAACACTCCTGTTGTTCTACGTTGACACTAGAAATTTTTTGAAAGCAATAAGAGGCGACATATATCGTTTCGTCCCCAAGGTGACACGTTCCGTACCGAAACCACGAGGCTTTTAGGGAGAAGCTCTGGTTTGTGAGAAGCTTATACCAAAACCTGCCCCAAATGGGACAAAAATTTGACCACGACATGTTGATGCCGCTCCATGATACCATGCCAAGTTTCATGAATTTCAGACGAGTTTCGGATTTACTAGAATTTAAAAACCAGGTATCTCAATGTTTTGCCGGGATTCAACGGTGCCCTGGTGTTTGAAATTCATTCCCATTTCTTGGATGGGACCTAATTAAGCATGCACCCAAAGACACATATTTGATTTTTAACCAATTTATATGCACTGGATCATGTGCATGTATTTTAAATTTGAATGATGCACATGAAATGCCTAGAAAACCCAGTTAATGTCTAAAAATGTCCAAACGAACCCCAAAAATTCCAAAACTTAACACAACACTCGTGTTGTTCTATGTTGACACTAGAATTTTTTTGAAAGCAATAAGAGGCAACGGATATCGTGTCGTCCCCAAAGGTGGCATGTTTCCTCCTGAAACCATGAGGCTTGTTGTGAGAAGCTCTAGTTTGTGAGAAGCTTATACCAAAACTTGCCCCAAATGGGACAAAATTTTTACCGCGGCATGTTGATGCCGCTCCATGAGACCATGCCAAGTTTCATGAATTCCAGACGAGTTTTGGATTTACTAGAATTTAAAAAGCAGGCATCTCAATGTTTTGCCGGCAATCAACAGTACCCTGCTTTTTGAAATTCATTCCCATTTCTTGGATGGGACCTAAGCATGCACCCAAGGACACATATATGATTTTTCAACCAATTTATATGCACTGGACCATGTGCATGTTTCTCAAATTTGAATTATGCAAATAAAATGCCTAGAAAACCCAGTTAATCTGTAAAAATGTCCAAATGAACCCCGAAAAATTCCAAAACTTAATACAACACTCCTGTTGTTCTATGTTAACACTAGAAATTTTTTGAAAGCAATAAGAGGCAACATATATCGTTTCATCCCCAAGGTGACATGTTCCCTACCGAAACCACGAGGCTCGTTGTGAGAAGCTCTTGTTTGTGAGAAGCTTATAACCAAACGTGCCCCAAATGGGACAAAAATTTTACCACGACATGTTGATGCCACTCCGTGATACCATGCCAACTTTCATGAATTTCAGACGAGTTTTGGATTTACTAGAATTTAAAAACCAGGTATCTCAATGTTTTGCCGGGAACGAACAGTGCCCTAGTGTTTGAAATTCTTTCCCATTTCCTGGATGGGACCTAAGCATGCACCCACGGACACATATTTGATTTTTCAACAAATTTATATGCTGGAGAACGTGCATGTATTTCAAATTTGAATGATGCACATAAAATGCCTAGAAAACCAGGTTAATGTATAAAAATATCCTAACGAACCCGAAAAATTCCAAACTTAACACAACACTCCTGTTGTTCTATGTTAAGACTAGAATTTTTTTGAAAGCAACAAGAGGCAACAGATATCGTGTCATCCCCAAAGGTGGAACGTTCCCTACCGAAACCATGAGGCTTGTTGTGAGAAGCTCTGGTTGATGAGAAGCTTATACCAAAACCTGCCCCAAATGGGGCAAAAAATTTACCACGGCATGTTGATGCTTCTCCATGATACCATGCCAACTTTCATGAATTTCAGACGAGTTTTGGATTTCCTGGAATTTAGAAACCAGGTATGTCAACGTTTTGCCGGGAATCAACAGTGCCATGGTGTTTGAAATTCAGTCCCATTTCTTGGATGGGACCTCAGCATGCACCCAAGGACACATATTTGATTTTTCAACCTATTTATATGCACTGGAGCATGTGCATGTATTTCAAATTTGAATGATGCACATAAAATGCCTAGAAAACCCAGTTAATGTATAAATATGTCCATATGAACCACGAAAAATTCCAAAACTTAACACAACACTCCTGTTGTTCATGTTGACACTAGAAATTTTTTGAAAGCAATAAGAGGCAACAAATATCTTGTTGTCCCTAAAGGTTGTAGTTCCCTACCGAAAACACGAGGCTTGTTGTGAGAAGCTCTGGTTTGTGAGAAGCTTATACCAAAATCTGCCCCAAATGGGACAAATATTTTACCACGACATGTTGATGGGGCTCAATGATACCATGCCAAGTTTCATGAATTCCAGACGCGTTTTGAATTTACTAGAATTTAAAAACTAGGTATCTCAACGTTTTGTCGGGAATCAATAGTACCCTGTTGTTTGAAATTCATTCCCATTTCTTGGATGGGACCTAAGCATGCACCCAAGGACACATATTTGATTTTTCAACCAATTTATATACACTGGAGCATGTGCATGTATTTCAAATTTGAATTATGCACATAAAATGCCTAGAAAACCCAGTTAATGTATAAAAATGTCCAAATGAACCCCGAAAAATTCCAAAACTTAACACAACACTCCTATTGTTCAATGTTGACACTAGAAATTTTTTGAAAGCAATAAGAGGCAAAAAATATCGTGTTGTCCCCAAAGGTTGCAGTTCCCTACCGAAAACACGAGGCTTGTTGTGAGAAGCTCTGGTTTGTGAGAAGCTTATACCAAAATCTGCCCCAAATGGGACAAATATTTTACCACGACATGTTGATGCGGCTCAATGATACCATGCCAAGTTTCATGAATTCCAGACGCGTTTTGAATTTACTATAATTTAAAAACTAGGTATCTCAACGTTTTGTCGGGAATCAATAGTACCCTGTTGTTTGAAATTCATTCCCATTTCTTGGATGGGACCTAAGCATGCACCCAAGGACACATATTTGATTTTTCAACCAATTTATATACACTTGAGCATGTGCATGTATTTCAAATTTGAATTATGCACATAAAATGCCTAGAAAACCCAGTTAATGTATAAAAATGTCCAAATGAACCCCGAAAAATTCCAAAACTTAACACAACACTCCTATTGTTCAATGTTGACACTAGAAATTTTTTGAAAGCAATAAGAGGCAAAAAATATCGTGTTGTCCCCAAAGGTTGCAGTGCCCTACCGAAAACACGAGGCTTGTTGTGAGAAGCTCTGGTTTGTGAGAAGCTTATACCAAAATCTGCCCCAAATGGGACAAATATTTTACCACGACATGTTGATGCGGCTCAATGATACCATGCCAAGTTTCATGAATTCCAGACGCGTTTTGAATTTACTATAATTTAAAAACTAGGTATCTCAACGTTTTGTCGGGAATCAATAGTACCCTGTTGTTTGAAATTCATTCCCATTTCTTGGATGGGACCTAAGCATGCACCCAAGGACACATATTTGATTTTTCAACCAATTTATATACACTGGAGCATGTGCATGTATTTCAAATTTGAATTATGCACATAAAATGCCTAGAAAACCCAGTTAATGTATAAAAATGTCCAAATGAACCCCGAAAAATTCCAAAACTTAACACAACACTCCTATTGTTCAATGTTGACACTAGAAATTTTTTGAAAGCAATAAGAGGCAAAAAATATCGTGTTGTCCCCAAAGGTTGCAGTGCCCTACCGAAAACACGAGGCTTGTTGTGAGAAGCTCTGGTTTGTGAGAAGCTTATACCAAAATCTGCCCCAAATGGGACAAATATTTTACCACGACATGTTGATGCCGCTCAATGATACCATGCCAAGTTTCACGAATTCCGGACGAGTTTTGAATTTACTAGAATTTAAAAACTAGGTATCTCAACATTTTGCCGGCAATCAACAGTACCCTGTTGTTTGAAATTCATTCCCATTTCTTGGATGGGACCTAAGCATGCACCCAAGGACACATATTTGATTTTTCAACCAATTTATATGCACTGGAGCATGTGCATGTATTTCAAATTTGAATTATGCACATCAAATGCCTAGAAAACCCAGTTAATGTATAAAAATGTCCAAACGAACCCCAAAAAGATCCAAAACTTAAGACACCACTCCTGTTGTTCTATGCTGACACTTGAAATTTTTTGAAAGCAATAAGAGGCAACGGATGTCGTTTCGTCCCCAAAGGTGTCGTGGTGTTCGAAATTCATCCCCATTTCTTGCATGGGACAGAAGCATCCCCATTTCGTCCCCAAAGGTCTTGCAATTCAAACACCGTCCATTGCTGCTGTGACCCCTTTATGTAAATCAAATCAAGATGGAAAATCAAGTAGATCCCACACAATTTATTATCACCAACCCTGTGAGATGCAGTACAAAATATCCTGGAGCACCGTCGGTGTATAATACGCCTATTGCTTACACGAGAAGGTGCGTCGGCTAGAGTCCACAGTATTACTGCCTCGTAATCTTGAAGGTGCGGACGAGGGAGACAGTGAAGGGCCTACACTGTGGTGGAAGAGGGCGTCGGTTAAGCAGATCTGGCGCGGTGGACCATGATGGCGGTCAAGGAGATCTAGAGCGTTGGACAAGCCAGTCGCTGAAGTGGCTCCGTTGAAGTGGTGAGTTGGCAGTTGGGGGTTCCAAGGTGCGGAAGGTAGATCCGTCGGGGTGTGAGGTCCACCGCTGCGGCGGAGGACTAGATTCGGCGGCTTGCTGTGGTTGGGGGTCGGGGAGGGGAAGGGGAGGGGCTCTGGGGAAGAATGTTGGGGGCAAAGAGGGGAAAACAATGGAGTTACCGAAGCAGCCCTTTTCCGTTCATGTGGCAGGGTAAAACAGGAATATCGCAGGGCTAAACTTTCGGGCGCGAGATATTTCAATGTGAGCGGGAAGTTTGAATGCTTTTGGCGCCTGAAATTATATTCTGCTCTTGTACGGCCGACTATGATATCATGGCCGAGAATTTGTTTGTTTTGCATGCAAAAAGAGTGCAAGTTTTGAAAATCAATGTCTCCAACTCGAAACTTAGATTGTCCATTCAATTCAAATATGGATCATTGAGCTACTACAAGCAAATACCATCATACGGTCCAATTCAAATGAAATTCCAAATGCGTTTATCCTAAATATGATGACAAAAGCAAAAATGTGTATCTGTATGAATAAAGTGATGATTATAAAGTTTGAACATGCCCGTATGTGTATATCTCTAGGTTTGATATATGAATTTGAAATCACGAAATCCCGGCTTAAATAATGTACCTCCGTTTAAATGAATTACAAAAGCTAATGATGGAGTCGAATTCTAAAATTCTAATCTTAGGTTTGTAATTCCGGTACGTCAAGGTATATCACGCATGTTCAAAAGTATCGTTATCTCATAGTCCAAACTGTGAAACAAATTGATCAACCATGAGTGCACACACTATTGACCATGTATATCTCAATTACGCTAAAGTCCCTCAAATAGAGATACCTCACTCTTTATCTGAAGCCAACCCCCCCCCCCCGCCCCCCACACACAGAGAAGTCATTCTCTCCCCGAAACACCAACACACGAGCACATTAACACCCCTCTCTCTTCTAAAGTCCAGACCCCAATATAGGTCTCTATCACTTTGTCTCTTGGGCATGCACACATCTCTTCCCCCCACTCTCTAGCTAGGTATCCCGGCATCTCTCTTTCCCAAGCACACACACTATGTAGAGTGTATCTTTCCCATACACACAAAACGTCGCCCCCAAATCTCTATCTCCCTAGTTATGTGGTTCTCGCACACTCACCTCACACACCACCCCCACTGCAAGGAAAGCACACTTTGTCTCCTTGTGCACCACTCTCCTCTTTCTATCTCTCCCACATGCGGACCCGCCCCAGCTCCTTCCCTGTATACATATATGTCGTGACTCTTTCCATAGCTCCCTAATGTATCATCGTTCTCGATCTCGCACATTGTTCTCTACACCATCTATTCTAGATCTCTCATGAAGTCCCTATCACACACACGATGACTCGCTTCCCTTGCATCTCCGTACATAGGCCAATTTCAAACAACGTCAACATTGTCTCCCTATCTATACACCATTTATGGACACAAACGCCCCATCTCTCGCCCCCTCTCTTCCTCTCTCTCTATCTCTCCGTCGCTAGCTCTCTCTCTCTCTCTCACTCGCTCTCACACCCCTCTCCCACACACACTCGATGTCTCTTCCAAATAGTCTGCTCCCCCCGCCCGCACCCATGCTATCCCGCTACTACACATGTCACACCATTCCCCTTCCCTTATACTAGGTTTACATAATTAGTCGTCTCTCTACTCCACATACACACACTCCCTCTCACACACAAACGCGTGCACAAACACACATAGACACGCACAAACACCCATTAATCTGGATCCTCATCTCTCCCCATGTTCCCATGTGTATCTCATAGACTCACTCTCTAATTATGTATATGTGTCTCCACGTTACACAACACAAAGCCCGATGTACATATCTCTCTCTATCCTCCACACACATAGACACAAAGAATCTATTATCATTGCCTCAGTCTCTAGACATATCACACACGCACACTGTCTCTCTCTCTCTCTCTCTCGCAAACACGCTCAACAAGGGTTTCCCCATGAATAACTTACCGTCTATTCATCAACAGTCGTGGCAGTACAGCGAACACAAGATGTGAAAAAGAATAAATCTACACGTGCTTAGACCACCTAGTATGACTACTAGGACTAGAGAAGCGCGCGCCGTCACCCCCTCCTTATCGGCGACGGGAAAACCTTTGTTTTACACAGTCAAGAAGTCATTGTGCTAAGGCGCCACAGCTGAGGCGTTGAATAGAATGTAGATAATAGTTTACGGAAACAAGTATCGATATTACGTTTGTATCTCCATACTTATATTTCTTCTCTTATAAAAATCCGAGTTGGTGATGATGGTACACATGCTATCTTGCAATATAGACCGTTCGATCTATATATGACGGATGGAAATTAAACTAAAATATACCCGCACCCCTCTCCACATTTGCAGACAAGGCCTTCCCTCGTTCATCCTTATCTCCAACAACCTCATTGTTGAGCAATTAAGAAAGGAAGCCTCTGGAACAAACTGGCCTGGTGGCCGCTGCCGGCGTCGTCAATCCCCATGCCTCCACTCAGTCCGACCACCAATCACCACCACACCCACTCCTCTTCACCTTATCTCCTATTTCTCGAGATATCATTAGTTTTTACACATGGGATTACTCCCACATGGGTCAATCACAACAAGTGTTTTATAAAAAATGCATCGTGATGTTCTGTGCAATGCACGGATCTTGCTAGTACTCCTACATAAGATTAAGTTGGTGATGATGGTGTGTCTGCCATCCGTCATTTGTGACCATTAGATCTACATCTAACGATTGTGAGGTAAGTTGTTGCCTTTTCTCACCAACATCCCACTTGTCTACCAATTTGCAGAAAAACCCATAATTAGTATCTTCAAACCAACCACATCCCTCCCTGACCTAACCAAAACAGCCCAAGGAATATATTCTAATTGAAACATAATATATCTCTAGTGATATATGTACATCAAAATTAGAGTGTTTTGTATCAAGTTTGTGAATAAGTATTATTCTAATTATGATTCGTTGCAACACACATGAACGTTGCTAGTATTTCCAACTATGCAATTTTTTTCCTAGCATTCCATAGTTTCGAGTTTTCCATCAAGATATTAGTCACTCATGGTAGATATTTACTTTCAATCATGTACATTTTTTTCCTAGCATTCCATAGTTTCGAGTTTTCCATCAAGATATTAGTCACTCATGGTAGATATTTACTTTCAATCATGTACATTTTTTTCCTAGCATTCCATAGTTTCGAGTTTTCCATCAAGATATTAGTCACTCATGGTAGATATTTACTTTCAATCATGTACACATATGCACTATGTAACTAGCCTTGCTTATTGGGTTCCAAAGCTTAACTTTCACTCCTACTTACAATATGTAGAGTATTTAAAAAAAACTACCACTTTCAACCAGCCCTAGGAAGAATCTATTGTACAAAAAATAGCAAAAACATACCCAAAATTTCTTAATCCACGCCAAAAACTACTACCTAGTACTCCCTCCGTCCCACAATGTAAGACGTTTTTGCAAGCTAGTTTAGCTTGCAAAAACATCTTATATTATGGGACAGAGGGAGTACCGATTAGGTTAGTTTAAACCCATTTATGACAGGGTTGGCCCACACGTCCGTGCTGACGAGGCAGCATAAACCAACACATTTTGTTTGACCGTTGACACGAGGGACCCACATCTGACCTTGTATCCTGTTATTCCCCCTCAAATCATTATTTTTCCTGAACATTACTTCAAACAGTACTAATGCGTGTTCGTCGGTGGTGCCGGTGATGAGCAAGTTGGCCGCCGCTCCGCCGGACGTGCTGGACGCCGCGCTGGCCTCCGCATGGGTTGGCAGGTTGGCCCGAGGGTGACTCACCAGCGAGCAAGCCGCCGCGCTGGCCTTCGCTTGAGCCAGATGGCCGGCCTTAGCGTGGCACGTGCAAGCAAGCCGCCGCGCCGCCGTGCCAATCTAGCTAGCAAACTTTGTAGACAAGCAGCTGAAAGAGCTATCTTGGCTAGCTAGCAGCCGCGAGCGCTGGACGGAGCTGGCATCCGGGCTGCCGCAAGATGGGCTCCGCACCACCGGCGGTTTTGACCTCGCCTTCTGGCGGTGGCGGTAGTTGTGTCCCATGAACGAGGATGACTAGTTGGACGGGCCGGAGGTAGGAGGTCACTCCGGGATTTTTGTGCAGACTGGCATGTAGGTCCCACAAGTCATAATGCCCGGTCGAATAGAAGGCGTTGACTTAATGGGAGACATGTGCCCTGTTTGGATACTCTAAGTAAGAGGTTAGAGTTAGATTCTAACCCTGAACTAACTCTAACCAAAGTGGTGTTTGGATGGCAGGGTTAGATTGACAACAAATGTATCCAAACAGGGCCATGGGTTGAAACGTTCCTATAACGGCACTTTGTGGAGTAAACGTTTCTTGGTAGGGCTGGTTGGTAAGAGCATGTACAATGGTTGATAAGGTAGTCTTATCTTAAGTCTGCCACGTATGCAGGTGGTAGTAGTTTCTTGGCATTATTAGTGGTTTCTTGAATTATTAGGGGTTTCTGTAAGGAACAATGTACTACTAGCGACAAAAGGCGATTCTAGGTTGCATTGTACTCCAACGAGTACTACTAGTGGTCGCGGGAGTGTATACCTCGTTTTGTGGGTTCGATCCCGGCCGAACGCACGGCGGCCTTTTTCTTAAATAGTAACTTCGCTGTGAGCCAATATTTTACACGGGCAGTTTGAGTTTTGAAGTCAAACGGACATGCGGCACCACAATCTGGGTGCACTGGATAGCCTAGCCACGTGAATGGGTTTTCCTTCCCAGCATCTCGTGGCTCGCGTGCTGGCCCTAGCCGCACCTTGCTTGCAGCTTCCTCATCAGCTAGTAGCATATTTAAACTAGCGCCTCCCAATTAAGCCCGTGGAGCCAGAAAAGCCTGGCGAGGCATTGGGAATTGTGCACTACGGCTCTGTACGTAAAGTGCTCTACTACTCTGTAGCTTGTGGCATTGCACGCATGGAATTCACTCCATTATCGGCTCTACTATAAAAGAAATTCCTCTTGACGTGTTTTTTTAAATGGAAGCAAAAACTTTGCTTCATCTCATTCATAAAGAAGAAACTACTAACAAAGTTTGACGAGATCCATTAGACCTCCACAAATGGAAGAGAAAAGCCTAGTCTCGCTGCATCAAATAACTCAAATGTTCTGCCCCCGCAGTAACCGTCGCGGATAAACGGACTGCTAGTGTGTGCGTGAGAGGAGCGGCTGAGTAGGCCAGCTACGTGAGAGGAGCAGCTGAATAGAGCACCGAGAGTACCCACTAGGCCACTACGTAGGTGTACTTTCCCTGCATTGATAGTACATCGATGGTTCTAGAGAACAGTAGTACCCTCCACTTCCAACTGTAGCTCCTTGGCCCTGAGATTCAAGCGTTCAAACCTGGTGCACTATACTAGAAGTACAATACATTGCACTACTACTTGAGAAAGTAATACTAGTACTGCTACAGTACGAGTACGTACTCCTCCATCACATAATGTAAGACGTTTTTTGACAGTAGTTGGAGTGTACAAAAAATAGCAAAAACATACCCAAAATTTCTTAATCCATGCCAAAAACTACTAGCTAGTGCAAAAAATGTCTTACTAGTGCTATTATTTATAGTATAATGCAATCCCATAACGTCCCATAATGCTAGTACTAGTAGTAAATAATAGCCTCACCCCTTCGCTAAGGAACGATCTACAGTTGGTAGGGACGAGGCCCTGCGGTTACTACACTCTGATCTCCTCCTCGCCAGTCCCCCCGAAGAGAAGGCAGTTCGTCGCTGCTCCCATGGATTTGCCAGGCGGTTCTCCTCCTCCTCGGGGCTGGGAGACCTTGGACAACGATCCTCTAGGAGAAATCGCACGCCGCTCTGACGTCCTCACCGCCGCAAGACTCGGTGCTTCCTGCACCAACTTTTTCAAGACGGTGCTTAGGCTTTGGAAAAGGCCATGCTTGTTGGTCTTCCATGCATCCTCGAGGAGAAGGTTTTTCTATGGGACAATCCTTCGAACAGTCCACCGCTCCCTGGCCATGGTTGCGCGTTGACTCCGCTAGAGTTGCCGACGTTGAGAGGTAGTCGGATTTTGTCCTATGAGCAGGTCAGTAATGGAGTTTGATCATGTAGTACTTAGTTATTCCATTTCCATCCCGTAATTTCTTTGCTGCCCACCGTCTTATATATAGGTCTAGGTCGGTGCCAACGAAGATTGGCTTGCATACCTCCGGCCGGATACCACCATCATTTTGCACAACATCCACAACAGTGCGGCCGTTCTGGTAGACCCCTTCTCCACCATTGGGATCGGCCTTCCGGACTGGCTGGGCATGAATACGTATGATGATGCCTACATGAGATTGAAGAAGATAGCAATTGTGGACCTACCGACAAAGCGACGCGGCTACGACGATTACTATCTCATCGTGGTGTTCGACATAACGATTGCCATCAATGCAAGAGGCAGTAACGATAGAGGCGGGCGCATGTTAGCGGCGGCAGATTTGTACCCCTACACGTTCGAAGACGCCGTGCGCCATCTAGGCCGCATCTTCGCAGTGACAAGCCAGGGGACTTGTTTCATCTGGTTGCCATCCTGTGGTACGGGAGATTACAAATGGAATGCACAAACCATCATTTGCATCCCTAATGGTACTCCATTATTTTGCAGGGACCAGTCATCCCGCGATCAAAATAAGATCGCCGATCCTGGATGTGCATTTGCATCCGCGATTCGGTCTAACCTGGAACCTTGTAGCTGACTTTGGCATATTGGGATCAACTATCTTAGTAGTCGTTACCCATGGTACCACTGATGTGCAACATGGTCATACAATCTACCACGATCGGACCGTCACCATCTACCTAGGTATTCCATTTTTTAACCCTCTCGCCTTCTCTTTCATTGTTGTACTAGTACTCTACTTACGTACTAGTAGGGGTACTTTTTACCTTGGAGGACTGGTATAGCTAGCTAGGCCCTTGAAGACTTGAACTCACTAGCTGCCACCATTTTTGTTCTTCCATGTCTTACTATCTCATCCATGTAGCCAAGAGTGGCTATATATAATAAGCCGATTATTTTACTTCCTCTATATCGGAGTAGTACTATTTGCTGCACAGTATTACTGACCGCCATATTTGAGCACAACATTATTATGCATGGACCTTGACTATGTACGTCACCATATGTCCAGATCTGAGATGCCGCGTGTAGCAGATGAACGGCGCCGAGTTCGACCCCCGTGATGCTACGTGGGTGCCGAGGAACACTCTTGGAGAGTACTCGCTTTTCATTGGGGACAGCTACCCCATTGTGAAGCAGATGCCACCTTCTGTGCACGAAACGGAAGGCCTGCCGTTCATGAAGCATGGTTGTGTCTTCAGTGCGCACCACCAGATGAACGGCATGCTGGGACACGCTATCCCTGATTTATGCTGCTTCAAGTTGGATGAGTCTCCATCGTGTGGAACCGGACTAGAAAGCTGCAACAATGATTCCTGTTGCCCACCGCTATGGATCGTGCCATCCATGAAGAACACCTGGGACTGGAACCTGGAGGAGGACATGTAGCCCATCTATAACGGGTAAGTGGTGTACGGTAAATTGTGAACGGTAGCGCTGTGAATATATGTAGACTAGTCGTGCACAAATTTATCACATGAATTGGAGATGAACTTGTGTGGCATACTGGCATTTGTCCTTTAGAATTTATTACTAGTAACTGTGTTATGTGTACGTGCAACTTGTGTGGTTGTTGCACGGGCTCCAACATGCTCTTTGAAAAAAAAGGTGGCACAGCTTTGGATATACGTGCGTGGCGGCATCATACAGTAGCATCATTCGCTACAGTTGTAGTACACTGATACTAGGATGACAACTCCTATAAAACCTTGTGCTTGGCTCTTTGCCTCTTCGGGAGGTTCAACAGTTCGTACTCGTGTGAACCTTGCAGTTGGCTCTTCGCCTTTTCGGAAGGTCCAACAATGATGATACTACAGTACATTATGATTCTGGCAATCTGACACCGATTGAACTGCTACACGTCCACCGCGAGGGCGAGGGCGAGGGAGAGGGAGAGGGAGAGGGCGCTGTAGTCAAAACCCTCTCCTCTTCCTGCGAACCACCGCGCGCATGGGTGAGGGAGAGGCGTAGTAAGCAAGCTTCTCCTCGTTCGGTGAGTTGACGGGACACATCAAAGCAGTACTAGTACTAGTCCATACTGCGTCCTTTCGGATTAATATGGCTTAATTTGAAACGAGAAAAATACACTGGCGGTCAACGTATGAACAATACGCTCTTTACGGTCACTATATATAGTTTTGTGGTGATTATACGATCACTAGCTCATCGTAGAGCACCGTATTGTACCCTACTGACCGACGACATAGTCGATGTGGCACTTTGTTGACTGGTTAAATTGTCACCTGGTTTCTCGGTCCCACCTGTTTGTTGGCAGAGCAAAGAAAGCAGCTAAAAAACAAAGAGTGTAGTACATCTACACTTCCAATGCATTTAGCCTTTAATCTAAATCGATATTGATTGACTAATGCACCAACTTGTGCTCTAGGTATAGGCTACATGTGTATCCTTAATTACAGCATGCAACAACCTTCATTAATCTTCTTCTCTCAATGGTCGCATGCACACATAAGTCTGCTACTTTTGGGCGTTAATTATGCCCTGGTCAATGTGTAAATCTCTAAATGTAAAGTCTTTCGCGGACGTAGGGAGTAGGTTGAGCACCTGAGCGTGAGCACGTGTGTTGCGTCGTGTGCTGTGTGCCGCATGGGTGCGTGAGTGCTGCGTGCGTCCACGTGTACGTCTGAGTGTTGCATGTTGCATGCATGGGGCTTACTCCCTCCCATTGACATGTTCATATTTCAAGCTTCCTCTGTTCCCTCCATATGGTGATACTCCCTCTGTTCCCAAATACGAAGTAAAATCCTCCCTTTGTTCCTAATATGGAGTATTTGTCTTTCTAGAGATTTCAACAAGTGACTACGTACGGAGCAAAATGAGTGAAGTGAGTGTAGAGGCATAGGGATAATGTAGAAAGGAAGTCTTCGCGATCCATTATTCCCCATCTCGGCCAGAGAGAACTATTCAACTAGTCTTCGCAGTGAAGTGACAATACATGCTGCAGCAGATGGGACACTTAATTAATAAGCTGAACCAGCGTGTTGGTGTTACTAAATCAGCCTTACCCAGTGTTGCCATCATGTTTGCCAGTAGAGCACGCTTCTGTCCTCCATTAACTGACATATGGGCCCTCTTGTAGTAAACCCACATGTCATCCGTGTAACTATTTGCACTCCGAAGGACGGTATATCCTGGTACTAGTACTAGTAGAATTGAGATTTAATGCACTTTCTTCCCCGTCTTCCACTCTTCTTCCGCCTCTCTTCCCCATCGTCGGCCGCACACCATTTCCCCTCGCTCACTGCTCGCCCGCCCGTGCTATCTTCCTTGGTAGCTCGCGCGTACCATATTCCCCCGCTCACTGTTCGGCCACATGAGGAGAAGCTTCTTCGCTCGCCCACCCGAATCCACTTCCCCGCTGGCTCGTAGGCACCGAAAACCCCAATGGTAGAACCGACTGACACGCAGAGCCGCGATTGGAATTCCCTCCCCGATGTTCTCTTTGAGCAGATCTTTAATCGTATGGACCTACTCAGCACCGTCCCTCTGGCCGCATGCTTGGTGTCTTTTACCGTCTACTCGTCTGCAACCGGCCGGCTCTTTTCAAGACACCCTGCTTGCTGATGCCTGATCCTCGCAGGTGGCCCAGACACCGACTTGACGATCCTATGGAGGTTGCCGTGGTGCCCCTCGACATGCTACCACTACCCGTCCACTTGTCCTTCATGCGCGGCCACTACTGGGCGGGCATGAAGGCCAACTGGATTGTCCTCATCCACCAATCCGGTAGTCCATGGTGTCTCATGTATATCTACACCCAGCGATAGATCACCCTTCCAACGTTGGACACTGCCACTATCGAGCCTCGCGGCCTGCCGGACACTCCTACCTACTATGCACGAGACGCGTCAAGCTTTTGGCTCGACCTCTGTTTGCTGAAAGTTGTAATCTTTGAAGTGCCCACACCATCAGAAGACTACATGGATTACAAGCTCATTGCCTTGTTCAACATGGGATTAGTCTATCTGGAATCCGGTCGCCATACATGGTTATGGCTCATCGTCAATCCTGTTGAGGCAACATTTCTGTCTGATGCTATAGTGCTTGATGGCATCATTTACGCGGTCGACGCACAGATTGGCTGCCTATACTGGTGGAATCTATCGTCGTGTAATTGTTCTATCTCATCTCATTTTTACCTTATGAATACGACTGCCTGTTCATTGTTACAAATTTAGAATATATAGTATGTCTATAACCACATCATTGCTATATGTTCCTCTCAATTCCTAGATTTTTATGACCACACATGTTATTGTTAGAGTTGATATGAGAATAATTGGAATCTAATGATTTTTAGAATAGATATTATGAGCATAAGATCATGATTGCTCTATGTTACTCTCATTTCCAAGATTTTTATAACCACGCATGTTATTGCTTAGAGTTGATATGAGAACAGTAGTAGTAAGTGCTATGGTAGAATATGAGTAGGCTCTGTCATAGCTGTTTTCCTCTCATTGTTACATGATGTTTGAACCATGACATATTGCTAGAATATGAAAGCCATTGACTTATTTTTTTAACTTGGGGTATGATTATGACCACGGCATTGCAATTCTCTATCTATGATATGTGTCACTGTTATAATAATCTTAATTCCACACATACTCTGAACATGATGGTTTATTTTTGACTTTTGTTCTCCAATTTGAATTGTTGCAGCAGACGCAAACGCACTGGCCTTCATGATTCCAGGACCTGGAATCATACCAGCCGATGGGTGGTGGTTTATCGTTCGTTCAGCTGACGACGGTCATTTGATGCTCATTCGCACGTACCAAATTAACGAAACCATTACATCAAACCACATGCAGTACAATGCCTGGGGCATTCGTGACATTGATGGCTATGGTTGCTTCGTGTTCGAGAAAGATCCCAGCTCCGTTGGGCCAGGCGTATTCAACTGGAGGCGAGTTTATAGCCTCGGTAACCACTCCATGTTTCTCGGGCTCAATTTTTCGATCATCCAACCAATCATCGATCATATCACTGGCAATGATTACCATGCTAGGCAACTTCCATTCACCAGGGGGACTGTGTTTACACATCATACCATGGGTTTCATGAATCACCATATCTAGAGATTTGTCGACACAGCTTGTTGCCAGATAATCTTCAGTGTGTGAAAGGCATCAAGCTTCCATGCGATGGATGGCTTTTGCAAACCCGACATGCAGCGATGTGGTTCATGCCAACAAAAAATATGCACAACTTGATTCGTACTAATATCTAGACTGAGCCATGTATTCTGCTGCTATAGCACGACCCTCTTTTGTTGGATATTATGTACTATTGTTAGTTTGAAGCACTCCTCTGGTTTGAAGGATAGATACCTTTCTGGGATCAAGTGCATCCTAACTCACCAGCGTCAGACCGTTAGATGTCAATCTAACGGCAATCGTGCTTCTTCAGTCTCTGATCTTCCTGCCCTAGCCGCCCAAACTAGCGCCGTCGGAACCTCCTGCTCCCGACTCCCGTGGCCGGCTATGCTGCCGGGCAGGCCTCACGGCCCCATCATATACTCGCATCCATGGCTTGTCTATCCCTCTACTCACCCACACCTCCTGTTATTTTCCGGTGACAGCAGCCGAACCAGTCAACTCTCATACTCTCCACCGCGTGGGCAGCCACTGCCGTGTCTTCCCCGGCTCTGTGTCGTTCCCTTCGTAGGCCTCACCGTCGTCCACCGCGCTGGTGCTCTCGGCGCGGCGTGGTCAACGTGGTCAATGAACGACATCCATCGGAAGTGGACTGTACGTGGAGAGGCTGACAGCTGGGTCCACGGCCGCACACAAGGAAATGCCTCCTTATTACGCACAAAATAATGATTCCTCCACCTGACATCTGGGACCCGCCGAAAGGGCCTCTGTATTTCAAAAAAACCGTTCCCTCCGCTGACTGGTCGGACCCACCAACTATATCTTCGCACGCAAGGAAGTGCCTCCTTATTGCGCACAAAAATATGAATACCCCCCTGCCAGCTGGGACCCACCATAGTGGGAGGCTGACTTGTGGGCCTACTAAGTTGACGGGGACGGAGGGCTTTGTCAACTTAGTCAATATATGAACGATTCTAGCTCCAGTGACCGTACGATGTCCATCCAACGGCCGTAGTGCTTCTTCAACCTCAGCTCTTCTTGCTCCAGCCGCTCAAAGCAGCGCCAGTCGTGCCATTTGCTCCTGCCTCCCATGGCCTGCTGTTATGACGCGGAGGCCTCACCGCCCCTACGACTCCCACCGCTGGCCAGGCCATCCCTCTACTCACTCACACCCCTTGTTATTCTGCGGCGACAGCAGCCTCACACCGCAGCCGAACCAGTGAACCCTCGTACTCATCTCCGCGTGGGCATCCACTGCCGCGTCTTCCCTGGCTCCACGTCGTCCCCTTCCTAGGCCTCACCGTCGTCCACCGCCTTCGTGCTCGGCGCGGCGTGGTCAATGTGGTCAACGACCGACTTCCATCGGAAGAGTACTGTACGTGGATAGGCTGACAGCTGGGTCCACGACAGCCGCAAGGAAGCACCTCCTTATTACGCACAAAATAATTATTCCTGCACCTGACAGCGGGGACCCACCGGACGGGCCACCGTATTTCATGAAAAAACGTTTCCCCCCTGATTGCTGGGACCCACCAGCTACATCTTCGCACGCAAGGAAGTGCGTCCGGGCAAAAAAAACGATTCGCCCCTAGACTGCTGGGACCCACTAGCTAGATCTTCGCACGGAAGGAAGTGCCTGAGAGTCGGGACCCACCTGGTCGAAGCATATGTAGCGTTGTCATTCTAGTCGCAAACGTGTACGTACATACTGGTCGATGTAGAGGCGCGCATGTGTCGTACTAGAGGCACGCACGTAGCATGTACACGAACGTACAACGGCCAGTGTGCAAGAAAGAAAATGTGGATACGGGCGGGGTCTCGAACGCCTACACACGCATACGTACGGCCAGGGCTCGTGTACATGGCTGAGTCAGAACGGAGAAACTGCGTCGTCGTCGTGTTCATGGGGAGGCAACGGAATGCGTCGTGTTCATCAGGAGGCAACAGAACACGTGGGAGCCAACCGGCTTGGACAGAACAGTTGATGGAAACGAGGCCTGGCGTACCGTAGAACGGAGGAAACGACCTTGTGTTCGACTGGCCGCGTTGGAAATGGGATCCTATTCATCAGGAGGGGTATGTCGTACCGCAAAACGGTGGAAACGGACTTGTGTTTGACCTCCTATGGTCGAAACGGGGTCCTGTTGATCGGGAGGGGTGTGGCGTACCGCAAAACGAAGGAAACGGACTTGTGTTGGAGCGCTACGGTCGAAACAGGGGTCCTGTTCATCGGGAGGGGTGTGGCGTACCGCAAAACGGGCCTCCACGGGATATTGTTTATCTCCACCGTCGACCCCCTCCAGCCTCCACGGGCTACTGTTCATCCACCATCGACCTCCTCCAGCCTCCACCTGCGACTGTTCATCCACATGCTCCTGTTCATCCAGCCTCCACCGCGCGCTACTCCATCGGCTACTGTACCAGCCCTCTCGACGGGCTCCTGTTCAACCACCCCTCGACGGGCTACTGTTCATCCAACCCTCCACCGTCTACTGTTCATCCATCCCACAACGGGGTGGTCCTATTCATCCAGCCCTCCACGGGGTCCTGTTCATCCAGCCCTAACCGGCTCGATCCATCGGGGTCCTGTTCATCCAGAGGCAACACCACGGGGTCCTGTTCATCCATGCCCACCGGGAACTGTTCATCCAAACCCCCCAGCAATGCTCACTGTTCATCCAGAGGCAGCATCGATTGGCTTCAGTTAGCAGCAGTAGCGAAGGAATCGCTCGATCGGGTTCAGTTAACAGCCATTGATCGATCGCTCGGGTTCAGTAACGCATAGCCTGCAGTGCAATCGCTCGGGTTCAGTAGGCGAACGCCTCGCTCGGGTTCAGTTAGAGCCCAACGCCTCGCACACAAGCGCGTACGTGTACGAGAGAAACGCGCATCGCTCGGCCCCGACCACCCACCGTAACCGGGAACACCCTGATATTTTCCTCGCCCTCGCTTCTACCACGGTTTTTTTTGTCATGGATGACCCAAAGAATGTCATGCAGCTGCGTCTCCGGCCCGCCCAAGATGAAAAGCCCATTTTCTGTCATGATTTTTTGTCATAGAAGTAGGAGCCCACCACATCTATAATGATACCGGGTTTTGTCACAATTATCATCATAGAAGTGGCATAAGTATGACAGAATTTTTTTCGTTCGGCCCAAAATGTCACAGATGTGTCTTTTTTTGTAGTGATGTTGGGGAAGGTCCGTACGGCCCATGCCGTGGTCTGTTGGGGAAGAAGAAGAGGTGAGGAAGAAGGGTTAGGAGATGTAGGATATTCATCCAACCGCCTAAAATGGTCGACTGACCCAAATGATGAAAGTCAGGCGACTTTCATAAATATATGTTTTTACACAGCAAAATATCCCTAAAAACAACAACATAAAGAAAAATATCACTACTCGCGGAATGAGATGGCCTCGTCGTGTTTGGCTGCCGGTGCGAACTAGCCGTAGCTACCGATGTTTGTCTCCGCATCATGGTTGTCCTCGGCCTCCAGCTACTCTTTCACGCGGAGCGTGCAGGCGCTCTGCACGGACGAGAGCACCGCCCGGTTCAAGTCCATGACGTCCGGCTCCGCCTGCAGGAGGGCCCCGATGGCAGTGGCATCCACGCGCTCCGC
This sequence comes from Triticum aestivum, assembly GCF_018294505.1. Classification (NCBI taxonomy): domain Eukaryota; kingdom Viridiplantae; phylum Streptophyta; class Magnoliopsida; order Poales; family Poaceae; genus Triticum; species Triticum aestivum. The sequence goes on from NC_057799.1 coordinate 227,546,763, forward strand.
GTCGAGTTGAGCCTCTGCCGCCCGGTTCAAGTCCAGGACATCCAGTTCCGCATGCAGGAGGGCCTCCATGGCAGTGGCATCTGCACGCTCTGCGTCGAGTTGAGCCTCCGCCGCCCGGTTCAAGTCCAGGACGTCCGGTTCGCCTATAGGAGGGCCTCTATGGCAGCGGCATCCGCGTGCTGCGCCTCAAGTTGAGCCTCCGCCGCCCGGTTCACATCCACGACATCCGATTCCGCCTGCAGGAGAGCCTCGATGGCAGCGGCATGCGCTCGCTCCATGTCGAGTTGAGCATCTACCTCCCGTTCCTCCTTTAGTATCGCCTGGTTGACCGCTGGTCTGCCTGCACCATGGGGGACCCGGACGCCGGCACGAAGTCGAGGGCCATCGTCTCATACACATCGGGGGCCTTCTGCACCGCGACCTCCACCATGAACATTGGACCGGCTTCCTCCTCCTCGTAGCTTGGCTCCAAATAACTCGGGGATTGGCCTGCCGCAAAGCGAGCTTGGGAACGGAGGTTTGTGGTGCCGACCGCCGCCGCGATTTCTGCGCGGCGCTCCGGCGTCAGCATCTTGTAGTACGTGATCTTGCGACGCACCATGGCTTTCCGGCAAACTACGGGATGCTTGATGTGGGCTAGGAGATTGGAAGGTGGGGGAATGGGCTGGAGAGGAGGTGTGGTTTTGGGCAAGTGGCTGGCGTAGGCCGAGCAGCGAAGGTTCTGATGTGAATAGTGGTTCTGGTGATGACCGGTCAATCGGTTTTGACTGTACATCGCTCTTGTCGCGTTCGTGTTGCACCCCGACACGCTGGACCCTCCCCGTCGCTCGCCGAATGGAACGCGCTTCGTCTTGCGTTTTCGCTCGCTTGTAGGACCACAGTTGAGAGCAAACCGACGTCCCTCCCCTCCCATGTCCGCGTCAGTTATACTACCACTCCCCCCATTTTATGCGGAGTAAATAAAACCAGAGGGAGTATACTACGGATGAGGATCCCCTGACGTGGCCAAACCCATTGAGTAACTGACATGGGAGGCCTAGCAAGCATGGGGCCCGCCAGTAAGTGACCAAAAGGGAGGGTAAGTGTTGTAGGGTGGAACCCTAAGATGGATCTTTTACGATTTGTAGGGGAAACCCTCAAGAACAAGAAGAACACAAAGTGGAAAACACAAGAGGAACACACAAGAACAAGTCCAATCACACATCCAATAAACCAACAAACACACAAGATCCACAAGGTACATGAACAATTAAAGTGAAACAAGATACATGGTAGAGTTCATCCCAAATCCTATGAAGGAGATGAGGCCTTGGTGATCTAGGTAGATCCTTCCCTCAAGGGGGTCTTGAATCCCTAGGGATCTTCTCCAATGGAGGTCTTGTACTCCATTGGAGTCTTCTCTCTCAAGAGGAATCCCACAAGGGGAGATACATGAGCTAAGCTCTATGCATGATTTGTGTCTATTCTTAGCTAAGTCTAAATGGAGGCGGAAGGGGAGTATATATAGGTCCAAGGGATGAAGGTGTAATACCCCGGATGTAACTTTCCAAATTTGTAACTCCAACTCTTGCCATTTTCGGCTATGTATTATGATATTCCCTCCGTGGTCGGGTTTTGTCTTTAGTTTTGCATTTTGTTTTCGTCATGCATCTCTTATCATGTCATCATGTGCATTGCATTTGCATACGTGTTCGTCTCATGCATCCGAGCATTTTCCCCGTTGTCCGTTTTGCAATCCGGCACTCCCATCTCCTCCGGCGCACCCCTCTTGTTTCTTTTCGTGAGCAGGTGTTGAACGTTCTCGGAATGGACCAACGCTTGTCATGTGGCATTGGTATACCACCGGTAGACCACCGGTCAAGTTTCGTTCCATTTGGAGGTCGTTTGGTACTCCAACGGTTAACCGGATAACCGCAAAGTCCGTTTGTGTGTTGCAGCAAAACCCCCCTCAAAACCAGCCCAAAACCCAGCAAACTCACCTCCATGCTCTAGGTCGTTCGACCACGATTGTGTGGGCGAAAACCATGCTCAATTTGGAGCCTCCTAGCTCCCTCTACCTATATATATGCATCCCTCCCGAAATACATTCGCAGTCCAAACCCTAAACAAACTCCCCCCGTCGCCGCCGGACACGTCCGGTCGCTGCCGGACGGATCCCGCCGCCGCCCCACGTGAATCGCAGCATGCCACGTGGCGTGCCATACGCCGGCCGCCGCCGAAGCCCGGGAAGCCCGCCGCAGCCCCCCGAGCCTGTCCCCGAGCCCGCGCGCCCCGCCGCCGCCTCCCTCCGCCGCTCCCGCGCCTCCACCACGCGCCGGCCGGCCCCGCCGCCTCGCCGTCCTCGCCGCGCCGCCGCCCGGCCGCCGGCGCCCCTTGCCGTCGTTCCCGCGGGCCGCGCCCACCAAAGCCCGCCGCCCGTCACCCGCGAGCCCCGCCGTCCTCCTCGTCGGCGCCGTCGCCTCCTCTTCTTCCTCCCGCGTCGCCGGAGCCGCGCCGCGTCCTCCCGCCGTCTTCCCCGCGGTCTCCAGCGAACTCCACTGCTCCAGATCTCGATCCAGTCAACGCCGAGGTTGACTTCTCCTTCTCCCCAAAAATCTCCAAGTCCTGTGATTTTTACAAGATAGGCCCCTGTTCATCGCATCATAACTCTCTACATATAGCTCCGTTTCGTGTGTGTAATATATCAGAATGTTCGTCTCGTGATGCTCCTCATTTTTTTAGATTGCACCATGTTCATTTGAGACCATCTTGATGCCCAAATCTCTTATGCAAGAGTGCTAGTTGCTGTTATCTGCTGTTACTTATCAGAACTTGAGGATTTGTTATTTTTGTTGCTCTTGATATGTACATCTAATGAGCATGAGATCTTTAGGTGTTTTGTTGTATGCCATGCCATATTTACAGAGGTGTATGCCATGTATTTTTGTGATCTATGTGGTGACTAGCACAAGCATACAAACTAGGCTTCGTGATGTTTCTGATTTCAGGGACTTGGTAGTTTTATTCTGTGACTGCTGTTATTTTGTTGCTATGTATCCATGAGGTTACAGAGAGATCTATGCTCCTTTTGGAGATGTTAAGTAAGGATGTTTTGTAGATATTGTTGTAATTGATCCATTCATGCCCTTGTTTGCAATTATGGAGGGCATAGCATGACTCAATCTTGCTCTACTTTTGCTATAAAATATTTCTGGCAGATTGTTTACATGATATTCAATTTTTCCAGGCTTGTTGTAGTTGTTCCATACATGCTATGAACTTGCTCTTGCCATGGATAGCTTCATAAAAATGCCAGCTTGCTGTAGGTATGCTTGTTTTGTCATGAATTTCTTTGTGGTGAGTGCATCAAGCTCACCAAGATGCCTTCATATTATTGTTTCTGCCATGCTCTGTTTTCTGCCAAGTCTGAAACCTGTTAACGAAACTTGCTATGTTTACATGGTTGCCATCATATCTTCTGGTCCTTTTTGGCTTATGGTCAGTAAGGGACTTTTTTCATATGCATTTAGTAGAATACTGCCATGCCTTGTTTTGCCATGTTAAGTCTGTGAACCTGTTATCTTTTGCACTTTTGCCATGCTTGTTTGAATCTGCTGTGGTGTGAACTAGCCGTAGCTCAGTGTTCATCTTTTGTCAAGCATCTTCTGTAGATTACTGCCATATGCTTTGTTGCTATGTTGGAGTGCTGTAGCTTTGTTACTTATTGCATTCTAAGTGCTATCATGCTGTTAATCACAGATTCGTGTCATTCTTGTTTTGCTTGCCATTTGCAAACCGTGCATCCGTTTCCGGTGATCTTTATATCGATTTCGACCGAAATCATCTCATCTTTCCAGCGGCATGCTTGGTTTGCCACGTTACTTCCTTGTTCATCATTTTTCCTTCCGGAGCACGCATATGCATCGCATATCATTTCTTGCATATCATACATGTTTTGCATCATGTTGCTTGTGCATTTCCCGTGATTGATTTTGGTTCTGTTGCTTGTGTTCTTGTTTTGGGTAGACCCGGGAGACGAGTTCGTGAACGAGGAACCTGTTGAGTACGCTTACGAGGATCAAGCTTTCGACAACTCTGAGAACCTGGCAGGCAAGATGACCATAGCCTCGAAATCACTTCTATCTTTGCTTTGCTAGTTGTTCGTTCTATTGCCATGCTGCGCTACCTACCACTTGCTATATCATGCCTCCCATATTGCCATGTCAAGCCTCTAACCATCCTTTTCCTAGCAAACCGTTGTTTGGCTAAGTTACCGCTTTTGCTCAGCCCTTCTTATAGCGTTGCTAGTTGCAGGTGAAGATGAAGTTTGTTCCATGTTGGAACATGGAGATGTTGGGATATCACTATATCTCTTATTTAATTAATGCATCTATATATTTGGTAAAGGGTGGAAGGCTCGGCCTTATGCCTGGTGTTTTGTTCCACTCTTGCCGCCCTAGTTTCCGTCATACCGGTATTATGTTCCTTGAGTTTGCGTTCCTTACGCGGTTGGGTGATTTATGGGACCCCCTTGACAGTTCACCTTGAATAAAACTCCTCCAGCAAGGCCCAACCTTGGTTTTACCATTTGCCACCTAAGCCTTTTTCCCCCGGGTTTTCGCGAGCCCGAGGGTCATCTTTATTTAAACCCCCGGACCAGTGCTCCTTCGAGTGCTGGCCCAAACCGAGCAATGTCCGGCGCCCCCTGGGCAACCAGGGTCTATGCCAACCCGACGTCTGGCTCATCCGTTGTGTCCTGAGAACGAGATATGTGCAGCTCCTATCAAGATTTGTCGGCAGATCAGGCGGCTTTGCTGGTCTTGTTTTACCTTTGTCGAAATGTCTTGTAAACCGGGATTCCGAGACTGATCGGGTCTTTTCGGGAGAAGGTTTATCCTTCGTTGACTGTGAGAGCTTATGATGGGCTAAGTTGGGACACCCCTGCAGGGTATTATCTTTCGAAAGCCGTGCCCGCGGTTATGAGGCAGATGGGAATTTGTTACTGTCCGGTTGTAGAGAACTTGTCACTTGACTTGATTAAAACACATCAACCGTGTGTGTAGCCGTGATGGTCTCTTCTCGGCGGAGTCCGGGAAGTGAACACGGTTTGAGTTACGAATGACGTAAGTAGGAGTTCAGGATCACTTCTTGGTCATTACTAGATGACAATCGTTCCGTTGCTTCTCTTCTCGCTCTCTTTCGCGTATGTTAGCCACCATATATGCTTAGTGCCTGCTGCAGCTCCACCTCATTACACCATCCTTTCCTATAAGCTTAAATAGTCTTGATCTCGCGGGTGTGAGATTGCTGAGTCCTCGTGACTCACAGATTCTACCAAAACAGTTTCAGGTGCCGACGATGCCAGTGCAGATGATGGGACCGACCTCAAGTGGGAGTTCGACGAGGAACGTGGTCGTTACTATGTGTCTTTTCCTGATGATCAGTAGTGGAGCCCAGTTGGGACGATCGGGGATCTAGCTTTTGGGGTTGTCTTATTTTCATTTGGTTTTGACCGTAGTCGGTCTATGTGTGGATTTTGGATGATGTATGAATTATATTTATGTATTGTGTGAAGTGCGATTGTAAGCCAACTCTCGTTATCCCTTTCTTGTTCATTCCATGGGATTGTGTGAAGATGACCCTTCTTGCGACAAAGCCACAATGCGGTTATGCCTCTACGTCGTGCCTCGACACGTAGGAGATATAGCCGCATCGTGGGCGTTACAGAAGGTATGGGACCCCCTTGACAGTTCGCCTTGAATAAAACACCTCCAGTGTCAGGACCCCGATTCCAAGTCACATCGATCTAGCCGGTAACACCTCATATCACTTTGCGGCCTCACGCACGGTATTCCCACGGGTGTCGCCTTACCACGGCCCGGGACCGTTTGCGCCTTTTGGCTCACGTATATGATAGTGTCGCTAGCATCCATATGACAGAGAACCCGGGCCAACATGACTCGTCGTGAACCCAAAGTGGCACTAACTTACGGGGACAGGCATACATGAATCAACATCGAGCATGTCGGTCAGCAGCGTGCGAATCCGGGCTGTAGCACTGGGCTAGCAGGACTCCGGATGTCACCGCGTGACATTTCCCCGAAGGGACAGACACAGGAACAAAGTGAATCACATGCCGGCCAGTCAAGTGTTCCGGAGCAGTAGTGCTGGGCTAGCAGGACTCCGGTGAACCGGGCTGTAGCGGACTACTATGGCTCATGGAAGCACAAGACTACATTTCCCCATAAGAGAGGCTACCAAGGATAAACAACTAGGTTGTCGGATCCCACACATACCAAGCATTTCAATCATACACACAATATGCTCGATATGTGCAAATACAACATGGCATCACAACAAGACTCTACGACTCAGAGTATTTATTCATTAGGCTCCGAAGAGCGAGATATTACAAACATAGGTCTCATGACCCAACATTCAGAGCATACAAGTCAAAGCACATGCGGAAGCTTAACATGTCTGAGTACAGACATCTATAAATGAAAGAGGCTGAGAAGCCTGACTATCTACCAGATCCTGCCGAGGGCACAAGATCGTAGCTGAGGTAACAAGCTAAACGTCGAAGTCCACACGGAACTACTAGCGAGACTGACGTCTCTCTGCAAAACATAAAATAAGCAAACGTGAGTACAAATGTACCCAGCAAGACTTACATCAGAACTATCTACATATGCATCGGTATCAACAAAGGGGGTGGTGGAGTTTAACTGCAGCAAGCCAGCTTTGACTCGGTGGCTATCCTGAACTACGACTGCAAGTAACTCTTTTGAGGTGGTGCACACGAGTCCACATATTCACCATATCAATACACCAGTATGAATCCGCTCCCGTCTCCCTACGAGAACGCCATCCATAACACTCACGCTTATCTTGCGCATTTTAGAGTATCCACTTTCACTTGTCTATGAACTGTACAGGCAACCCAGAAGTCCTTTACCGCGGACACGGCTATTAGAATAGATCATATTAACCCTGCAGGGTGTAGTTCGTCACACACGCTCTCGCCACTTACCACCATGTACACGTCGTCTACCTCGGCAACCTTCAAGCGGAAGCCTGGCGAGGGAGTCGGCCACGACCTGACTAACCACACAAGTCTCTCGTCTAGGTTTATCGCCTATTCGGGTTCCATCCGTAAGGAGATCCGGCCGGGGTGTCGCTCACGGCCCCAAACGATGTGTGCAGGGTTCCTGAGCCCACCATCCGGGTGCCACTCGGTACACCAGGCCACGTGTGCCTAGTCTGTCCCAAGCCCACCTGTACCGGGTGCCACTTGGTAGACTACTAACACTACCTACAAACACCAGAAACTAGTTGCAACTCCTGGACAGAGATCAGGTTGGTTAATAAGTCGAGAGAGCTTGGAGCGCCCGGAGCCCAATATGTGGTAGTAACTGTTCATGGATTACAAACACAGAACTCAGTTCCTGAGGACGGTTTCAATGAGACAACCCACCATGTACTCCTACATGGCCTCTCACCGCTACCTTTACCAAATCGTGTTCACACACTTAGCTCTCACACAGTAGGACATGTTCACAACTTTCCAATTCATTCCCGATGAATCAGACCTGACACAACTCTAAGCAATAGCAGGCATGACAAACAAGCATGAATGAGTAGGCACATCAGGGCTCAAACAACTCCTACTCATGCTAGTGGGTTTCATCTATTTACTGTGGCAATGACAGGTCATGCAGAGGATAAAGGGGTTCAGCTACCGCAGCAAGTAACAGATGAATCGTTGTTGTCCTAATGCAGTAAAAGAGAGCAGGAGCGAGAGAGTGGGATTGTATCGGAATGAACAAGGGGGTTTTGCTTGCCTAACACTTCCGAAGATAGTATAGCTCTTCATCGGTGTCATCGATCGCATCGTCGAAGCAACGTCTACTGAGAGGGGACAACACCGGCAAACAGAGAAGAAACACGATCAATGCAATGCACAATATGATGCATGCTATGACATGGCAATATGAATGTGTTTTGAGCTAATGCAACTAGCAACATATTAAATGGAGTTGGTTTGAACCTTAGGTTCAAATTCAAACTTCATATGTGGAAATTCAAATGCCATTTACATGATTTGTCCTCAACAGCAGCCATAAATTGTTCCAACATGCATGAAAATGGTATAGATGGATAGATTGGATTTTTCTGATCATCTTTCATATATAAATCTTTTCAATCTGAGCTATAGATTATTTTCTATGATTTTTTGAAGTTTTGGGCATTTTCTGGAATTTCCTGTACAAGAATAATTCCAGTAATTAAATTACTGCATCAACATTGGGTCATGCTGACCTCAGCAGGTCAACAGGCGCCGTCCAGGTCAAACCTGACATGTGGGGTCCACACGTCAGTGACTAACTAACTAACCTAAGTTAATTAGTGTTAAACTAATACTAACTAAAAGTGTCAGTGGGGGTTGGCCCACGCGTCAGTGACAGAGGGGAGGTCAAACCCCCTGGTCAGTGGGGTCAAACCCACCGGCGACGTGATGCCGGCGAGGCCAGACGCGGCGGCGGGCTGCGGGATTCCTCCTCCGGCGGCCAAATGGCCGGCGGAGGGCATCTGCGGGAAGCGGGCACTCGTCCGCGTCGAGTGGTGGCAGCGGTTGGGCCTGGGATGGCCGGAGTTATCACCGGCGTCGATCTTGGCGGTCGCCGGAGCTCGGGTGAGCTCGGGGTCGACGCTACGGTGGCCAGGGTGGCCCGTGCGGGGCACCTACGTGCTCTACGCGGCGCGGAGAGGGAGCTGAGCACGACGGCCGGACTGATAGGTTGCCGGAGATACGTCGGCGGCGAGCACAAGTGGCGGCCCGTGCGGGCGAGCAAGGTGTGGTGGCTACGGTGCACGAGAGCGAGAACGGTGAGGGGGGAGATGATCAGTGGCTCACGGCGAGTGCAGAGAAGCGAAAGGCGAGCTCGGGGGAGAACCGGAGCGGTCGGGGTGGCGGAGGCGATCTCGTCGTCGGGAGGTTGGAGACGAGCTCGGTGAGGACGTTCGGGGGCTTTCGGCGGGGCGTGGCTCGGTGAGGGGCGGAGGACGAAGTGGCGGAGCTTCTGGGCGCGTCGGCGAGGCGTGGGGTGGCCGGTGACCATGGCTACGGCGAGCGGCGGCTGCGGCTGCGCTCGGGTGAGTGCGCGCGAGAGGGACAGGGGAGGGGATGAGCACGGAGGGGGGAGGAGTGAGAGGGCCTAGGGGGCGTGGCGTCTCCAGCCAGCTCCAGGCGGTCGGCGGCAAGCAGGAGGAGGCGTGGCAAGCTCGGCGGTGTCGCGGTGTCCCCCCTCTGCCTACTGGCAGAGGTAGGCGATGACTGGCACCAGGCGAGTGGGCGGGGCCGTGCTGGGCCAGGCCAGGTAAGCGCCAGGTGAGTTTGCTCTCTCTCTCTCTCTCTCTCTTTTATTTCTGTTTCTATTTTCTTTTTCTATTATTTGTTTTGATTTAGTTTCAAGCACTAAACCATTTTGCTTTCTTCTGATAATTTTGCAGGGACTAAAAGGATTATCCCAAAACCCCTCACAATTTCTCAGAATTACTTGACACATATTCGATATATAGCAAATATAAATCCAATGCAAATAGTTATTGCATTAGCTTCAAATGCCCAAAATAAATATTTATGAGCTCCTAAAAATATTGGCTTGAATTTTAATTCTGGCCAATATTTTCATAGTGAAACATGAACATTTTCTTGGACCTATTTGAAGCAATTTTTACCTTGGTCTTTTTCAGAAATGATTTCTGAGGCTTTCACATGTCCCCATTTCAAATTCGTTGAAATTTAAACATGATGCACACATGACTAGCTAGCCTAGAGAAAACCAGAACTAGGGATGTGACATCCAGCAAGGCCCAACTTCGGTTTTACCATTTGCCACCTAAGCCTTTTTCCCCCGGGTTTTCGCGAGCCCGAGGGTCATCTTTATTTAAACCCCCGGGCCAGTGCTCCTCTGAGTATTGGCCCAACCTGTCAGTCGCCGGTGGCCACCAGGGGCAACTATGGGCTCGCCTATCGGAAGCTTGGACAATCTGGTGTGCCCTGAGAACGAGCTTGGACAATCAGGATTTGTCGGCACATTCGGGCGGCTTTGCAGGTCTTGTTTTACCATTGTCGAAATGTCTTGTAAACCGGGATTCCGAGACTGATCGGGTCTTCCCGGGAGAAGGTTTATCCTTTGTTGACCGTGAGAGCTTATAATGGGCTAAGTTGGGACACCACTGCAGGGTATTATCTTTCGAAAGCCGTGCCCGCGGTTATGAGGCAGAGGGGAATTTGTTAATGTCCGGTTGTAGAGAACTTGTCACTTGACGTAAATTAAAATACATCAACTGTGTGTGTAGCCGTGATGGTCTCTTCTCGGCGGAGTCCGGGAAGTGAACACGGTTTGAGTTATGCATGAACGTAAGTAGTTTCAGGATCACTTCTTGATCATTTCTATCTTCGTGACCATTGCGTTGCTTCTCTTCTCGCTCTCTTTTGTGTATGTTAGCCACCATATATGCTTAGTGCCTGCTGCAGCTTCCACCTCATTACACCATCCTTTCCTATAAGCTTAAATAGTCTTGATCTCGCGGGCGTGAGGTTGCTGAGTCCTCGTGACTCACAGATTCTACCAAAACAGTTGCAGGTGTCGAATATGCCAGTGCAGATGCCGCAACCGAGCTTAAGTGGCAGTTCGATGAGGAACGTGGTCGTTACTATGTGTCTTTTCCTGATGATCAGTAGTGGAGCCCAGTTGGGACGATCGGGGATCTAGCATTTGGGGTTATCTTATTTTCATTTGGATTTGACCGTAGTCGGTCTATGTGTGGATTTTGGATGATGTATGAATGATATTTATGTATTGTGTGAAGTGGCGATTGTAAGCCAACTCTCGTTATCCCATTCTTGTTCATTACATGGGATTGTGTGAAGATGACCCTTCTTGCGCCAAAACCAAAATGTGGTTATGCCTCTAAGTGGGAGATATAGCCGCATCGTGGGAGATATAGCCGCATCGTGGGAGATATAGCCACATCGTGGGCGTTACAAGTTGGTAATTAGAGCCATCCCCGACTTAGGAGCCCCCTGCTTGATCGAATCGTTGGCGTTGTTGAGTCTAGAACAAAAAATGTTTTGAGTCTTAGGTTTATATATATCGGAGAGTAGCATTCTTTTTACTCCTCAGTCCCTTCGTCGCTCTGGTGAGGCCTCCTGACGTAGAAGTTTTGACTCTTCTCTCCTCAATTTTCACTAAAAAAATTTAGGATCACGCGGGTATCTTAGAATCGTTCCGATGGTTTTGTGATGAGAACATTGTTCTTGGTGCCTCCTGACATTTAGGGGTTGTGGCAGTGTCCCGGGGAGTTGAGCTCCGAGGTGTTGTCGTCACAATTTTATCGTTGCTGTTCTGGAATACGTGAGTTTTGCCGACATCGAAAATCTCTTTTATGCAGTTGTTGGTGAGATCACCTCGACGCCACCAAATACTGGGGCGGGAGTTCGGGAGTCTTGCGATAACTCGTATAACGGATGCTTTTCGAAGGTTGAGGTACACGATTTCCGAAGGATTCTTGGTTATGTGTTGACGGATGGACAGCTGGATCTAGGGATTGCTAGTTTGGGTGATATATTTGTGTCCCCTGCATCCCCAACACCAGATTGGATAACCAGAAAGTTTTGGGAGTTTATAGGTGGGATTCAAGTAGCTCTTAGCATTTCTTCCCGCAGATATTTGGTTTGTGATTAGGTAATCCTTACCACTTATTTGTTCCACTCGTACTTTTTTATTTTATTTCATCAATCTCTTATCAAGTGGCTTCTCACCTTAATGGAAGTGTGATGATTTACTATGGAATTAATTCATTCATCCTTGTTCGAATGTTTATTGTGAAGACTATATGTTGCAATTTCTATCCGTTGATTCAATATGCCTATCTGTCTATCAAGATGCTAACGGATGTAACCCTCTTCAGGATGGCTCCGCCAACGCGTCAGAATTCGGAACACAATGAAGGGAGTCAAGCGAACCCTCCGCCACCACCTCCGCCTCCGGAGGCATGGCAAGCTATCATGGAAGCCACCAACGCCAATGCTCAGATGATTCTGCAACTCTTGCAAGAACGCACCCAAGGGCAAGGCAATCAAGGAAATCAAGGCCAAGGCAACAATCAGCCTCATTTCGCTACCCTCAACCAGTTCCTCGCAAATCAGCCCAAGTCTTTCAACTACTGTGCCGAGGCCACAGATGCTGATGATTGGCTCGTGGACATCAACAAGCATTTTGAATGTAGCAATGTCAGGCCTGAGGACTTTGTCAAGTTCGCTTCTTTTCAACTCAAGGATCAAGCTGCCGAGTGGTATCAACAATACAAAGATTCCAGAGGAGGTCGTGTGATCACTTGGACTGATGTCGGGACTTCAAAGCGCACCACATTCCACAAAGTGTTGTTGAGAGTAAGCGCGAGGAGTTCTGCAATCTCAAGCAAGGCAGCATGTCCGTGTATCAATACAACACTCAGTTTCAAAAACTCGCTCGCTTCGCTAAGCAAGACGTTCCTGATGAAAAGAGCATGATCTATCAATTCAGAGGTGGCCTCAGAGAAGATCTGCAATTACCTCTCGTGCTTTTTGAGCCGACCAAGTATGATGATTTCTACAACATGGCACTGAAGCAAGAGGCTCCTCAGCTCAAGTGTGAGGCTTCTAAGAAGAGAGTCAGGGACGCAGTTCAGTCTTCTTCTTCCTCACTAGTGGCTGCTAAGCAACAGAAGTTCTGGTTGCCTCCTCCTCCTCCGTTTCGTCAGCCTTACCAGCAAAAGAACAAAGGTGGCCATGGATCTTCCCACTCATCCAACCCTGGCTATCAGAACAAGTCTCAGAATCAAGCTCCAAAGTCGAATGCTCCTTATCATCGTCCACTCTCAGAGGTGACTTGCAACAAGTGTCAGCAGAAAGGTCACTATGCTAACAAATGCTTCAACCAAAGGCGCCTTCTGCCTCCTCCTCCTGTGAGATCTTCCAGCAATGCAGTGGTCAAGCATAATCCCAAGTCTGCAAAGGTGAACATGATGAATGCAGCTCAAGCGGAGGAATCTACTGATGTCATAATGGGTAATCTCTCAGTTAATGATATTCCTGCAAAAGTTCTTTTCGATACTGGTGCATCTCTTTCTTTCATTTCAAGACCTATTGTTGCCAAGCATGAGTTTGTGACGGAAAAGATTCCTATCCCGTTGAAGATTGTGTCCCCGGGTAAGCAAATGACATCTAATAATTGTGTCCCGGATGTTTCCATCAAGATGGGAAACCATAAATTTCTGGCCAAACCAATTGCTCTTGGTGACTCGGATATTGATCTAATTCTCGGGATGGACTGGCTTTCTAAGCACAAGGCTCAACTTGATTGTGCTGCCAGGGAAATTCAATTGACACACTCTTCTGAGGATGTTATCATCTAAGCCGCTCGTGATGAAACCATTCGGTTATTTTCTCTCAATGAGAAGGGCGAATTTAATTCCATCTCTGAAATTCCAGTCGTTTGTGAGTATCAAGATGTCTTTCCAGAAGAGCTTCCGGGTATGCCTCCTCACTGGCCAGTTGACTTCGTTATCGATCTTGAGCCCGGCACTGAACCCGTTTGCAAGCGTCCATACAAGGTTGGACCCAAGGAGCTGAAGGAATTGAAGAAACAACTCGATGAACAAGAGCGTCTGGGTTTGATCAGACCGAGTTCATCTCCATGGGGTTGTGGTGTTCTTTTTGTCGAGAAGAAGGATGGCACGGACCGACTTTGTGTCGACTACCGTCCATTGAACAAGAAGACAATCAAGAACAATTATCCACTTCCCAACATCAATGAGCTATTCGAGCAACTCAAAGGTGTTAAAGTATTCTCCAAGCTTGACCTTCGTATGGGTTATCATCAGATTCACATTCGTGAAGAAGATATTCCCAAGACAGCATTCAGAACAAGCTTTGGTTCTTATGAATATACTGTCATGTCTTTCGGCCTTGTCAATGCTCCTCCAACATTCTCTCGGATGATGAATTTCATCTTCAACCCCTATACCAATGAATTCGTCCTGGTATATCTCGATGATATCTTGGTCTTCTCCAAGAATAAGAAGGATCATGCCAAACATTTGCGATTGGTGCTCGACAAGCTCAGAGAGTATCAATTTTATGCGAAGTTTTCCAAATGTGAGTTTGGGCTTGATGAAGTTCTTTACCTTGGTCATATCATCTCTGCCAAGGGCATCGCTGTTAATCCCGAGAAGGTGTCTGCAATTTTGAATTGGGAACCTCCTCAGAATGTCAAGCAGCTTCGCAGTTTTCTTGGTCTTGCAAGCTATTGCCGAAGATTCGTTGAGAATTTCTCTAAGATTGCAAAGCCTCTTTCCAACCTCCTCCAGAAGCATGTGAAGTATGTCTGGTCTCCTGAGTGTGACGTTGCTTTCAACACTCTCAAAGAGAAACTAGTCACAGCTCCTGTCTTAACTCCTCCTGACGAATCCAAGCCATTTGAAGTTTTCTGTGATGCTTCTCTTCAAGGTCTCGGTGCTGTGTTAATGCAAGAGAAGAAAGTTGTGGCCTATACCTCTCGTCAGTTGAAGCCCCCAACGAAAAAAACTATCCCACTCACGATCTTGAGTTGGCGGCAGTTGTCCCCGCATTAATAACATGGAGACATCTCTTGTTGGGAAGAAAAGTGGACATATTCACCGATCACAAGAGTCTCAAGTACATCTTCACTCAGCCCAATCTCAACCTCAGGCAAACTCGATGGGTCGAAATGATTCAAGAGTACAATCCGAGTATTGAATATACTCCAGGCAAGGCCAATGTCATTGCAGATGCTTTGAGCAGGAAGGCTTATTGCAATAGCTTAATTCTCAAGACATTCCAACTGGATCTTTGTGAAGCTTTCCGCAAGCTGAATCTCCATGTTGTTCCTCAAGGCTTTCTTGCCAACCTCATAGTCTCTCCTACTTTGGAAGATCAAATTCGTGAGGCACAACTCCTGGATACCATGGTGAAGAAGGTGAAACGTGGTATCGACAAGGGTCTTTCCAAATACAAGTGCTATCGCATTGATGACAGAGACACTTTATTCTTCGAGGACCGGATTGTGGTTCCTAAAGGTGATCTAAGGAAAGTCATTATGAACGAGGCGCACAATTCTCTTCTTTCCATTCATCCTGGAAGTACGAAGACGTACCATGACCTCAAGCAGTCGTATTGGTGGACTCGAATGAAGCGAGAAATCGCCCAATTCGTGAACAAATGTGATGTCTGTCGAAGGGTGAAGGCAGAACACCAACGACCAGCTGGTCTCCTCCAACCTCTTGCTATCCCAGAATGGAAGTTTGATCATATCTAAATGGAGTCCGTGACTGGATTTCCAAAGTCCAAGCGCGGAAATGATGCTATCTTCGTTGTCATCGACAAGCTTACTAAAGTGGCTCATTTCCTTCCAATCAAAGAATCCATCACAGCAGCTTAGTTGGCAAAGCTATACACCTCCAGGATTGTCTCCTTGCACGGCATTCCACAATTGATATCTTCAGATCGTGGAAGCATCTTCACTTCTAAGTTCTGGGACTCCTTCCAGAAGGCCATGGGCACAAACATTCGCTTCAGCACTGCTTTCCAGCCTCAAACTAGTGGCCAAGTCGAGCGAGTCAATCAAATTCTTGAAGATATGCTCAGGGCTTGTGTCATTTCCTTTGGCATGAAATGGGAAGATTGTCTTCCATATGCTGAATTCTCCTACAACAACATCTTCCAAGCGAGTTCGAGTAAGGCCCCATTCGAAATCCTCTATGGCAGAAATTGCCGTACTCCTCTCAATTGGTCAGAGACTGGTGAACGCCAACTTCTTGGCAATGACTTAATCACAGAGGCTGAAGAAATGTGTAAAGTCATCCGTGAAAATCTCAAAGCCGCGCAATCGCGCCAGAAGAGTTACTATGATAGTAAGCACCGTGATTTGGCTTTCGAGATCGGAGACCATGTCTACCTCCGCGTCTCTCCAATGAAAGGCACTCGTCGCTTCGGTATCAAAGGGAAGCTTGCCCCTAGATACGTGGGTCCTTTCAAGATCATTGGTAAAAGAGGCGACCTCGCCTATCAACTTGAGCTTCCCTCCAACTTCGAGAATGTGCACGATGTGTTCCACGTGTCACAGCTTCGCAAGTGCTTCAAGACGCCTAAGCGCACCATCAACTTCGAAGAGATTGACCTCCAAGAAGATATGTCTTATCATGAGCACCCCGTTGCTATTCTTGAAGAAACTGAGCGCAAGACTCGCAACAAGTCTATCAAATTCCTGAAAGTGAAGTGCTAGCACCATTCCGACCGAGAAGCCACCTGGGAGCGCGAGGACTACCTCTGTTCCGAATATCCGGAGTTCTTTCAGTCCTAGATCTCGGGACGAGATCCTCTCGTAGTGGTGGAGTGTTGTAACACCCCGGATGTAACTTTCCATAATTGTAACTCCAACTCTTGCCATTTTCGGCTATGTGTTATGATATTCCCTTCGTGGTCGGGTTTTGTTTTTCGTTTTGCATTTTGTTCATGTCATGCATCTCATATCATGTCATCATGTGCATCTCATTTGCATACGTGTTCGTCTCATGCATCCGAGCATTTTCCCCGTTGTCCGTTTTGCAATCCGGCGCACCCCTCTTGTTTCGTTTAGTGAGCGGGTGTTGAACGTTCACGGAATGGACGAGGCTTGCCAAGTGGCCTTGGTACACCACCGGTAGACCACCTGTCAAGTTTTGTTCCATTTGGAGGTCGTTTGATGCTCCAACGGTTAACCGGGTAACCGCAAAGTCCTTTTGTGTGTTGCAGCAAAGCCCCCCTCCAAACATCCCAAAACCACTCGAAGTCACTTCCATGCTCTAGGTCGTTCGATCACGATCTTGTGGGCGAAAACCGCACTCCATTTGGAGTCTCCTAGCTCCCTCTACCTATAAAAATACCTCCCCCCCTCAAAAATCTCGGGCAAAAACCACCCTAACCCTAGATCAAATCGCCCCTGCCGGCACCGGCCGTGTCCACCGCCGCCGGACGCCTCCGCCGCCGCTGCCCGCAGCCAACGGGACGCCGCCACATGGTACCCCGCGCCCACATCGCCGCCGGCCCGCCGGGGCCCGTGCGGGGTCCTCCCGGCCCGCGCCTCCTTCGCCCCGCGCCCGAGCCCGCGCCTCGCCGCGCCGCCTTCCCCGCCGGCCCGTGTCCGCGCCGCCCTCTTCCTCGTCGCCGGCCACCGCCTCCGTCGCCCGACGCCGCCCGCGCCTCCCCGCGCCCTCTCCAGCCGGCCCCGCCTCCCCCGAGCTCCGGCTCCTCTCCCTCGTCCTCTCCCTCCTCTCCACGCCGGCCACAGCCACTGCTCCGGCGAGCTCAGCCCGAGCCCGAGCTCCAGGCCCGATCCAGATCTCAGTGGAGGTTGACTCCCCCCTCAAATTTCTCCAAGTCCCGAACATTTTCCTAATATGTTGCATACTTTGACCTGTCATAACTCTCTGCATATAGCTCGGTTTCGTCCGTGTAATATATCAAAATGTTCGTCTCAAGATGCTCTTCACTTTATTCCATTGTGACATGTTTATTTGAGTCCATCTTGATGCCCAAATATCTGGTGCAAGAGTGGTAACTGCTGTTAACTGCTGTTACTTATCAGAACTTGAGGATTTGTGATTTTTGTTCCATTTGATGTCTGCATCTTATGGGCATGAGCACTACATGTGTTTTGATGTATGCCATCCCATCTTTACACAGGTGTATACTATGTATTTTTGTGATCTCTGCGGTGACTAGCACAATCATGCAAACTAGGCTTCGTGATGTTTCTGATTTTCAGGGACTTGTAATTTTGCCGTCTGTGACTGCTGTTATTTTGTTGCTATGTATCCATGTGGCTACAGAGAGATCCATGCTTATTTTGAGGATATTCAGTAAGGATGTTTTGTAGATATAGTTGGGCTCTATCCATCCTTGCCCTTGCTTGCAATTTTGCAATTATGGAGTGTCTTAGCATGTCTCAATCTTGCTCTCCTTTTGGAATAAAATATTTCTGTCAAAATGTTAACATGATATTCAGTTTTTCCAAGCTTGTTGTAGTTGTTTCATACATGCTATGAACTTGCTCTTGCCATGGATAGCTTCATAAATATGCCATCTTTCTGTAGGTATGCTTGTTTTGTCATGGATTGCTTTGTGTTGAGTGAATCAAGCTCACCAAGATGCCTTCATATTACTGTTTCTGCCATGCTCTGTTTTCTGCCAAGTCCGAAACCTGTTAACGAAACTTGTTATGTTTACATGGTTGCCCTCATATCTTCAGGCCCTTTTTGGCTTATGGTCAGTAAGGGACTTTTGTCATATGCATTTAGTGGATTCATGCCACGCCTTGTTTTGCTATTTTAAGTTCCTGTAGCATGTGTTTATCTTTTGCACTTTTGCCATGCTTGTTTGAACCTGTTATGTTGTGATCTAGCCGTAGCTCAGTGTTCATCTTTTGTCAAGCATCTCCTGGAGATCACTGTCATATGCTTTGTTTCTATGTTGGAGTGATGTAGCATAGTTACTTGATGTATTCTAAGTGCTATCATGCTGTTAATCGCAGATTCGTGTCATTCTTGTTTTGCTTGCCATTTGCAATCCGTGCATCCGTTTCCGGTGATCTTTATATCGATTTCAACCGAAATCATCTCATATTTCTAGTGGCATGCTTGGTTTGCCAAGTTACTGCCTTGTTCATCTTTTTTGTTCCGGAGCACGCATATGCATCGCATACCACATCTTAGATATCATACATGTTTTGCATCATGTTGTTTGTGCATTTCCCGTGATTGATTGTGGTTCCATTGCTTGTGTTCTTGCTGTGGGTAGAGCCGGGAGATGAGTTCGTGAACGAGGAACCTGTTGAGTACGCTTACGAGGATCAAGCTTTCGACAACTCTGAGAACCTTGCAGGCAAGATGACCATACTCTCGAAATCACTTCTATCTTTTCTTTGCTAGTTGTTCGTTTTATTGCCATGCGGCGCTACCTACCACTTGCTATATCATGCCTCCCATTTTGCCATGTTAAGTCTCTAACCATCTTTTCCTAGCAAACCGTTGTTTGGCTAAGTTACCGCTTTTGCTCATCCCTTCTTATAGCGTTGCTAGTTGCAGGTGAAGTTGAAGTTGGTTCCATATTGGAACATGGATATTTTGGAATATCATAATATCTCTTATTTAATTAATGCATCTATATATTTGGTAAAGGGTCTCGGCCTTATGCCTGGTGTTTTGTTCCACTCTTGCCGCCCTAGTTTCCGTCATACCGGTATTATGTTCCTTGAGTTTGCGTTCCTTACGCGGTTGGGTGATTTATGGGACCCCCTTGACAGTTCGCCTTGAATAAAACTGCTCCAGCAAGGCCCAACTTTGGTTTTACCATTTGCCACCTAAGCCTTTTTCCCCCGGGTTTTCGCGAGCCCGAGGGTCATCTTTATTTAAACCCCCGGGCTAGTGCTCCTCTGAGTATTGGCCCAACCTGTCAGTCGCCGGTGGCCACCAGGGGCACCTCTGGGCTCGCCTATCGGAAGCTTGGACAATCCGGTGTGCCCTGAGAATGAGATATGTGCAGCTCCTATCAGGATTTGTCGGCACATTTGGGCGGCTTTGCAGGTCTTGTTTTACCATTGTCGAAATGTCTTGTAAACCGGGATTCCGAGACTGATCGGGTCTTCCCTGGAGAAGGTTTATCCTTCGTTGACCGTGAGAGCTTATAATGGGCTAAGTTGGGACACCCCTGCAGGGTATTGTCTTTCGAAAGCCGTGCCATGGTTATGAGGCAGATGGGAATTTGTTAATGTTCGGTTGTAGAGAACTTGTCACTTGACTTAAATTAAAATACATCAACTGTGTGTTTAGCCGTGATGGTCTCTTCTCGGCGGAGTCCGGGAAGTGAACACGGTTTGAGTTATGCATGAATGTAAGTGTCGCGACCGGATTTTTGGGATATAAATTCCCAGAAAAACGGCCTGTGCGCTCATCAGCCCCAGGATTACTGTTAGCTGATGAGGTACCGACTTGATACAAGAATTCCAAGCAAGTACAAAAATATGTAGTACAAGACCATTTAGGCCTAGGAGTACAACATTTGGTTTCTAATGGTTGAGGGCGGAAGCGGTTGGATACATCTGCGTCTATGGAACTCCATTCCCACAAGAACAGCTGACCAGGATAACTCCTATCTTCGCGAGGCTGCAAACGTCAACGCGTAGGTTCCGAGGTTGACACCGCGATGCTTATCTCCAAGCAAGGAATCTGGCCAAGACAATAGCCAGGGACAAGCCAGTGAGTACGTTTGAATGTACTCGCAAACATAAAGAACATGGGTATAATAAATCAAAAACATGCTAGGGATTATTATGTGATCACACGTCTGTCGCGAAAAAATACGAAAGACCAAGATGCACACATATGGTTAAAAAATATACCAAAACAAAATACTGGGTGCCAAACGAGTGTCTGAATGACTCCTCGAGCGGAAAATGCAGAATAGTAATACTGGTGCCAAACGAGTGTCTAAAAGACTCCTCGAGCGGAAAATGTGGAATAGTAATACTGGTGCCAAACGAGTGTCTGAAAAACTCCTCGAGCGGAAAATGTAGAAATAATAATGCCGCAGTCGGGCGTCGGGGCGAGACCACATAAAGGGCTTATAAAAGATAAATGAACAACAAGCATGCCGCAGTCGAGCGTCTGAGTGACGCCACGGAAAGGGCTTATAAGAGAATAATCACAGTGAATATCCAGGAGGTAGAACCCTCCCAGGGATACTCAATAATATACGTAGTATAAATGGTTAGTCCAAAAATAAATAAGGATCAAAATCCACATGTGCCACAATCATAAACAATATATAGTACAGTCGTTTCTCCATCCGAAAACCGATAATTTAGTCAAGCCGTATCTCCATCCGAATACCGTTGCTATGATCTAGTTAACCGTGTCTCCATCCGAATACCGTTACAGAGTTCTAGTCAAATCGTTCTCCATCCGAATACCGTTACCAGATTTCTATTCAGACAGTGGTTCTTACTCAAGGACATGACTATCCAACGGGATATATCCTCTGCAGAGGGAGTACCATTTTCCACGAGTAACGGGATTACTGAGTCCCTTGGGACTAATTCCGTCTACGGTCTTTTGATTGAAAACACGCCTGACCTGCACACACCAGCTTAACTCACCAGTGTCTGGAATCACCCACGACACCTGCCAAGCAAAACTCTAAGTGGGGAGGCTACAACCTCGACGTAGCACGGGATCACAAAATTTATACCGCGCGCAAACTGGGGAAGCTATCCCCTTCGGCTACAACCGAAACACCCATGCCCCCGGACCGGATGACTGGCTTTAATCCATGGCCATGGGACCCTCATCACGGCCTCTCTGTACAGTGTGTGCTTTGGAACGGGGTTGACAACCTACTGAACCATACCCTGTCCTCTGCAGGGACAAATGGTGGTACCGACAAAGAAGGAAGCTATTGATCAAGACTCGGTCTACAACTGACTCAGGTGGTCCAAGTATCCACCAACAATATTACCACTAGTGAAATAAATCACCACTCCTCGAGCCTCACCATGCTATGCCGGGCATACTCATCTCGACGAGGGATTAGGGACAACCTCGTGTCTACCCAAGACCACGACTTTCCCGGCTTCCTACCTGCGTGCAAGAGAAGCTCACGAGGATGATCCAAATCATCAGTGTATCCATTGCTGGCCACAAACAACTCCAAAGTGTACTCATACACGAGACCATAATGATACATAAACTATCACATACGCCAAGTCAAAAGGTGTTGTGATCGCATCCAAACACAACAACAAAATATTATGCCAGAGTTCAGAAATGCTTGCCTTCAAGGGTATGCAAAGGATGCACTTATTGGAAGCTTTCCTTTTCCTCCAAAAATCCTATTTTGCAAAATACACAAATACAATATTTCAAACACAGTACCAAAAGTTGTCTCAAATATTTTTGAAATAAATCTTAAAATAAACTAGATGAAATTTGAGAGAGGTAGGAAAAAGAATTAACTCATTTGGAGTTTTATTTTAAAAGTTATAGCCAGTCAAAGTTTGGTCAAACTCTGTTTTTATAAAAATCAGAAAAAGGAAAACGCTTCGAGGGAAATACGCTTACGCAGCAGAGAAACGCACGCGGGGTTTTGCGCCACCACTTAACCAGAGAGGGCGGACGCGCGGGCCACTGACAGTGGGTCCAGAGGGCCCACTAGTCAGGTTTGACCGTTTCTTCCCTCCTTCTCCTCTCTTCTACCCGACGGGAGCGGGGCTACGGCGATCGCCGTCGACGAACGGCAGCGCCTCACGGGCATCCAAGGGCGGGGATGGAACGGCTAGACCGAGGCGGTCCTTAGGGTGGTTGATGGGTCGTCGGAGGTGGAGGGAATCGCCGGCGGCGAGCTCCGCGGCGGAGAAAAGCTACGGTGGTGAAGTGACTTTGGTGCTCCGGTGGTCTCCGACCGGAGTTGGGTAGCTGGGCAGCTCCGCAAGATTACGGGGAAGTTCTTGGTGGCACTGGATTGGCGAAAGGGTGGCCGGCTGCGACGAATCGCACCGGAGCTTGGCGGCGGCCGAGCTGGCCGGAGTTTGGGTGGACGGTCCTCTCCGGTCAATCTACTGCTAGGGGAGCTCTACGGGGAGGGCCTGATGTCGCCTGAGTGCTCGGAGGGGCTCGGGGTTCCCTTTATATAGACGCTCGAGGTTGGGCCGTGGCGGCAGGAGATAGGATAGCCGGCGACAGCCGTTGCTGTAGCTGCAGGGCATCGTGGCGGCGACGAACGCGTTCCGACGAGCGGGAGGATAAGCACGGCCTGTGCTCTGAGGCAGCTGGCGTGCGCTGGTGCTTTGGGCGGCGCCGTCCGCGGCGGAATCCGCTGCCGACGCCGGCGTGCTGCCAAGGCGGCGCTGCAGGGTGCCAGGGCGAGCTTGGAGGGTACTGGAGAGAGGGCGAGTGCGTGGCAGGGTTCGGCAGGTGGGCAGGGGTCAGAGATGGGACGCGACGAGGGCGGCAGTGCGGCGTGTCGGCGCAGTGCGCGCGCGTGCAAAACGGGCGCTCTGGGCGTGCCCAGAGCACGCACGGCACCTGCTCGACGAAATGCCAGCGCGCTCTAGAGCTCGAGGGTGGAGCTGGCACTGCACAGGATGGAAGTAGGGGTAGCAAAGCACTCAGTGGACAAGGTGGATAGGTCAGGGGTTCTAGTCCACAATGCAAACCAGAGAGCTTGCCAAAAATGACTGTGCACACTAGGTGTTCGACAGAAAGCCAAGTGCACTTAGGCAACTCTTGGAGTGGCCAAAAATTTCCAGATCAGTGTCTCCTTAGATGCAGGAGATGGTGGTAAGGTTAGTTTGGCAAAGACAGAAAGTTGATAGTGCAAGTTTTGCAAAACTCCAGTTTTGGGCAGAAAGAAAAAAAGGTTTAGAGTTTGGTAGGGAGGGCTACAAGTAGGAAAAAGCTCAGGGTTACTAGAGCAAAGAAAAACAAGGTTGTAGTACAATTCACCAAATTGGGTCATAATGCAAAAGAGGTTGATCCACTCAAATTTTTCAAAGAACATCACTGGGTTTTTGCTTGAAGATGAATGGTATGCCTCTACTGACATCTCCAAACACTTGCAAGAATTTTTAAAGAAATATTTAGATGGGTTGTAGTGCAAAAGTGCCTACTGGACCAGATTGGAAAAGTTGGTGTAGAGCTCAAAATCTCCAATGGCCTAAAGGTATTTTTGCATAAAAGTGATTTGGAACCATCACATGACACCCCTAAATTTTGGTGGAATTTTTGAATGCATTTGTAAAATGGTTGTAGTGCAAAACAGGCTCCAAATGCAAAAGGAATCATTTTAAGGAAATAAAGCTTTGAGGAAAATAAATCTTGCAACATTTGAATCCACTGATAAATAATTGTTTTATTTTGGAGATCAAACAAGCCCAACAATACCTTTGAAGGTTTTCCCCACTTGAAGCAAAAATCCAAAAATCACAAAAGGTAAAACTTGACAAAAATGGAAAAGTTTTATTTCCTGGCAACATTTTAATAAATAAAACAAAGTCAAAATTTTGGGTGTTACAACACTACCCCCCTTAAGAAAAATCTCGTCCTCGAGATTTGTTAAAAGTTGTCTTGAACAAGAATTGTTTTGAAATAAATTTGTTTTTATCAAAGAAATCCTCCAATTGCATAAAAACAAACGGCTACAGTGAGAGGGCAATAAGTGGTGCAAAACCACAGTGTGGTACACTGGTGTAGTGTGGAAAAATCCACGGTTAGGGAAAACGAGACATTTCTACGCGGATTTTATTCTAAATTACTAAAATATGCTGGTCGCACCCGAGAGCACAGTGCTCTCTCTGGCTGACAGGTGGGCCCAGGGCCCACTGTCGGCCTCTTCTCCTACCTCTGGCTCTCTCTCTCTCTCGCGTTCTCCCGCGCTTCTTCCACCGGCGGTGCCTAGCTCGTAGAGCATCGAGGCCGTACCGCGGTAGTGCGCGGCGTGCTAGCTGCTGGTGCAGCGTGCACTCACCTCGCGGGCCAGGGCGCTGTCGGCACTGCTCGCGGACTCGCCTCCGAACACCGGCGGCCGAGCGACGGGTGGCGCTGGTGGACCTCGCCCACCGTACACCGATCTCGGGCTATAAAACGCTCGCAGTGCTCCTCTCTTCTCCCTCACACCCGGCCTCGCTTCCACTTCTCCATCCTTCTCCTCCATAGCTGCTGGCAGGAGCTCGAGCCGAGGCTCTAATGGCGGAGGCAATGCCGGACTGGTATGTGGTCCTGGTGTGTGGAGGCTTGGCGGTGCTGCTGGGGTTCTCCGTGCTGCTGTGTGCGATGATCCTGGATGATCGTCGTGATGCTGCCGCACGAGTGTTAGCTCTTCGCGGTGGCGGCGATCACGTGGATTAGGCGCGGCACCAGGGCTGACTGCCGTCGGGGTGCCGGGGCAGCTCGCGCTCGAATGGACACACAGAAATCCCTCTTACGGAGACTGTGGTGTCCTCGAGTGTGGTTAGATAGGCGCAAAAATGTGCTCAGAGATTTGTAACAGTGCTCGAGGTCGAGTGGTTGCTGCATGAGAGTTTGCTGTAACGATGCTGCGCGAATAAAGATCTATGTCGTGAAAATGCATATATACGCAGCAATAACTCGGGGAAAAGAAATCTCCTCGAAAACATGTTGCGAGAGGAAAAATTAATTTAAACAAAACTAACGGCAGTAAAACTGCTCACAAAACAGGAACTAAAGAAAAATTCGGATCCGTTGCACAAAGGTTTTACGAACATGCTGCAACCCATAAACACAAGTACTGAACGATAAATACGCCGGAGGCGTTTACATGGAAAACGGTAAAAAGACAGGGTCCTGAGAAAATGCCTCTGGCACTGGGGCACACTCCTCTTCTATCGGGGGAAGCGGGTTGACCAGCCGATGAATGCGCCCTTCTTGGTCAGGCCTCAGTGGTCTGCCAATAGCGATCCGAGGATTTAAATCAGCGAGGCTCTGGAGATAACCCATTACTCGCTGAGTTAAACGCTCCTGAGCGATGACGTACTGGGCAAGGTTGGCCAGTACTGGATCTCTCTCAATGCGCCCACCGGGAAAAGATGCAACTTCTCCGGGTGCTGCCCGACTCGGAAAATAATAGTATCCTCGCTCGCTGGCATAGGGTACCGCGAATCGAAGGCGGGTGAGTGCCTCGTACGCAGCAGCTTCTATGGCCATATGCGGAGTCGGCATGGATTTCCCCACGAAGGAGACTTCCGTGGGATCTTGGTTTGGGTAGGCGGGAGGGATGTGCACCACTGCCCAATATTTCGAGGTGGATGGAGTGATCCTCGATTTGAGCAACTCGTACTGGGGTGGACGGGTGGCGCTCATAGTACTGCAGGTAAAGTCCCACAATAATTTGACAAAACTGCCGGGGGTTGCGTCTGGGGTTCTCAGATAAATGCTGGGGGTCGACATGGCAAGGAATGGCTGTGAGCGCTGCGCACAAAGGTGAGGGGTGCTCGGCAAGGTCACGAAGTGGCCTTTATATAGCACCGGGGCTGGGATATCTACCGGGGTGAAAGGTAACTGGCTGACGATCCTGTACTCGGGTCAAAGCCATAGATATACACATCACATAAATGGGACGCATTACTGTGGGTGCCGACGGGGTTGGTCTAGGTAGCTGCGCCCGAAAAAAAATGCAACTATACGCCAACGTACACATGCATAGCTACTACTCCAAAAATAAGAGCGCTCAAACAGACAGCATGCAACAAAAGCGATACAAGGCCACACATTACAAAGCGTAGGAAAACTAAGGCTCGATACAACTTTGAGCGACTTAGTCTACTTCGTTAATGTCTAAGTGGGCTGGCCTTGCGGACGCCGATGCTTCTCCACGGTTCTCACCGTCGGGATTTGCTGGTTGAGGCTGAGGTGCTGCAGGGTCGGGGAAATGGTGATGGCCATTCCGGGGGTTGTTGGCCCAAATCCCGTTGGAATGGGTTTCCAAAAGGCGACGAAGCGCTTCTGGGGTCACCAAAGTGCTCTGGTTGATGGCCGGCGCAGACCTCAAGGGATCGATCGGGTGTCCGAACAGCACGACTGGGTTGTCGGTGTCGGGCTCTGCTTCTCTTCTCGCCGGGGCTCGGCGAACCAGCTCTCCACGAGCTGCGATCAGATCGAGAGTGACCTGATCGAACAGTTGCTCTAGTGCGCTTACATAGCGCACCAGATGCAACAGCGCAGGATCTGTCTCGTGGTCTCCGTTGGCAACCTGGGGCGGCCTACCATACCCGTCACGACTGGGGTAGTAGTAGAACGAGCGACAGTTAACTCTGGGCGACAGGTGCCGGAGTTGAACTATAGCTTCGCGGGCTGCTAGTTGGATGGCTTGTGGCTCAAAGGAAGTTGTCCTTCCAGTGAACCTGTAGGGGCGCTCTGGCGACAGACCCCTACCGTAGATGTGCACAGTGGCCCAGTACTGACGGCTTTCACCGTACATGGGTCCTTGGTACACAACATACTCAGGAGGCTCCTCTAACGCATAGGCACGGCGGGTGAGGTTTGCGAGCACGGTCACAAAACCTCCAAGGTTGGTCGCTGTGGTCTCATTGTGAACAATGGGGCCAGGCATCGTGGCTCGGTTTGGGGGAAAGAGGCTGTGTTGTGATTGAGGCTAGCGTGCCCTTTTTATAGGGAAAGGGGACGGAGTCTTCCTCCGCACGCTTGCGATAGAGACGGGTTGGGTGTCGGTCACTGGCGCGTGATCGACGGGCTAGGCTGATAGGTTGGGCACCGTCCGCCGAAAAGGGCGTCGGGTCACTGTGGGGCTACCTTACGCGGGAAGCTTGACCGGGGTTAAGCTAAGGTCTGATGGTTTGGGTTAACCTAGGTTTATTGACCTGGCTAAGATAGGATTAGCCAATGGTCAGCCTGGCTCTGATACCAAGTCTGTCGCGACCGGATTTTTGGGATATAAATTCCCAGAAAAACGGCCTGTGCGCTCATCAGCCCCAGGATTACTGTTAGCTGATGAGGTACCGACTTGATACAAGAATTCCAAGCAAGTACAAAAATATGTAGTACAAGACCATTTAGGCCTAGGAGTACAACATTTGGTTTCTAATGGTTGAGGGCGGAAGCGGTTGGATACATCTGCGTCTATGGAACTCCATTTCCCACAAGAACAGCTGACCAGGATAACTCCTATCTTCGCGAGGCTGCAAACGTCAACGCGTAGGTTCCGAGGTTGACACCGCGATGCTTATCTCCAAGCAAGGAATCTGGCCAAGACAATAGCCAGGGACAAGCCAGTGAGTACGTTTGAATGTACTCGCAAACATAAAGAACACGGGTATAATAAATCAAAAACATGCTCTGGATTATTATGTGATCACACGTCTGTCGCGAAAAAATACGAAAGACCAAGATGCACACATATGGTTAAAAAAATATACCAAAACAAAATACTGGGTGCCAAACGAGTGTCTGAATGACTCCTCGAGCGGAAAATGCAGAATAGTAATACTGGTGCCAAACGAGTGTCTAAAAGACTCCTCGAGCGGAAAATGCGGAATAGTAATACTGGTGCCAAACGAGTGTCTGAAAGACTCCTCGAGCGGAAAATGTAGAAATAATAATGCCGCAGTCGGGCGTCGGGGCGACACCACATAAAGGGCTTATAAAAGATAAATGAACAACAAGCATGCCGCAGTCGGGCGTCTGAGTGACGCCACGGAAAGGGCTTATAAGAGAATAATCACAGTGAATATCCAGGAGGTAGAACCCTCCCAGGGATACTCAATAATATACGTAGTATAATGGTTAGCCCAAAAATAAATAAGGATCAAAATCCACATGTGCCACAATCATAAACAATATATAGTACAGTCGTTTCTCCATCCGAAAACCGATAATTTAGTCAAGCCGTATCTCCATCCGAATACCGTTGCTATGATCTAGTTAACCGTGTCTCCATCCGAATACCGTTACAGAGTTCTAGTCAAATCGTTCTCCATCCGAATACCGTTACCAGATTTCTATTCAGACAGTGGTTCTTACTCAAGGACATGACTATCCAACGGGATATATCCTCTGCAGAGGGAGTACCATTTTCCACGAGTAACGGGATTACTCAGTCCCTTGGGACTAATTCCGTCTACGGTCTTTTGATTGAAAACACGCCTGACCTGCACACACCAGCTTAACTCACCAGTGTCTGGAATCACCCACGACACCTGCCAAGCAAAACTCTAAGTGGGGAGGCTACAACCTCGACGTAGCATGGGATCACAAAATTTATACCGCGCGCAAACTGGGGAAGCTATCCCCTTCGGCTACAACCGAAACACCCATGCCCCCGGACCGGATGACTGGCTTTAATCCATGGCCATGGGACCCTCATCACGGCCTCTCTGTACGGTGTGTGCTTTGGAAAGGGGTTGACAACCTACTGAACCATACCCTGTCCTCTGCAGGGACAAATGGTGGTACCGACAAAGAAGGAAGCTATTGATCAAGACTCGGTCTACAACCGACTCAGGTGGTCCAAGTATCCACCAACAATATTACCACTAGTGAAATAAATCACCACTCCTCGAGCCTCACCATGCTATGCCGGGCATACTCGTCTCGACGAGGGATTAGGGACAAGCTCGTGTCTACCCAAGACCACGACTTTCCCGGCTTCCTACCGGCGTGCAAGAGAAGCTCACGAGGATGATCCAAATCATCAGTGTATCCATTGCTGGCCACAAACAACTCCAAAGTGTACTCATACACGAGACCATAACGATACATAAACTATCACATACGCCAAGTCAAAAGGTGTTGTGATCGCATCCAAACACCACAACAAAATATTATGCCAGAGTTCAGAAATGCTTGCCTTCAAGAGTATGCAAAGGATGCACTTATTGGAAGCTTTCCTTTTCCTCCAAAAATCCTATTTTGCAAAATACACAAATACAAATATTTCAAACACAGTACCAAAAGTTGTCTCAAATATTTTTGAAATAAATCTTAAAATAAACTAGATGAAATTTGGGAGAGGTAGGAAAAAGAATCAACTCATTTGGAGTTTTATTTTAAAAGTTATAGCCAGTCAAAGTTTGTCAAACTCTATTTTTATAAAAATCAGAAAAAGGAAAACGCTTCGAGGGAAATACGCTTACGCAGCAGAGAAACCGACGCGGGGTTTTGCGCCACCACTTAACCAGAGAGGGCGGATGCGCGGGCCACTGACAGTGGGTCTAGAGGGCCCACTGGTCAGGTTTGACCGTTTCTTCCCTCCTTCTCCTCTCTTCTACCCGACGGGAGCGGGGCTCCAGCGATCGCCGTCGACGAACGGCAGCGCCTCACGGGCATCCAAGGGCAGGGATGGAACGGCTAGACCGAGGCGGTCCTTAGGGTGGTTGATGGGTCATCGGAGGTGGAGGGAATCGCCGGCGGCGAGCTCCGCGGTAGAGAAAAGCTACGGTGGTGAAGTGACTTTGGTGCTCCGGTGGTCTCCGACCGGAGTTGGGTAGCTGGGCAGCTCCGCAAGACTACGGGGAAGTTCTTGGTGGCGCTGGATTGGCGAAAGGGTGGCCGGCTGCGACGAATCGCACCGGAGCTTGGCGGCGGCCGAGCTGGCCGGAGTTGGGGAGGACGGTCCTCTCCGGTCAATCTACTGCTAGGGGAGCTCTACGGGGAGGGCCTGATGTCGCCTGAGTGCTCGGAGGGGCTCGGGGTTCCCTTTATATAGACGCTCGAGGTTGGGTCATGGCGGCAGGAGATAGGATCACCGGCGACAGCCGTTGCTGTAGCTGCAGGGCATTGTGGCGGCGACGAACGCGTTCCGACGAGCGGGAGGATAAGCACGGCCTGTGCTCTGAGGCAGCTGGCGTGCGCTGGTGGTTTGGGCGGCGCCGTCCGCGGCGGAATCCGCTGCCGATGCCGGCGTGCTGCCAAGGCGGCGCTGCAGGGTGCCAGGGCGAGCTTGGAGGGTACTGGAGAGAGGGCGAGTGCGTGGCGGGGTTCGGCAGGTGGGCAGGGGTCAAAGATGGGACGCGACGAGGGCGGCAGTGCGGCGTGTCGGCGCAGTGCACGCGCGTGCAAAACGGGTGCTCTGGGCGCGCCCAGAGCACGCACGGCACCTGCTCGACGAAATTCCAGCGCGCTCTAGAGCTCGAGGGTGGAGCTGGCACTGCACAGGATGGAAGTAGGGGTAGCAAAGCACTCAGTGGACAAGGTGGATAGGTCAGGGGTTCCAGTCCACAATGCAAACCAGAGAGCTTGCCAAAAATGACTATGCACACTAGGTGTTCGACAGAAAGCCAAGTGCACTTAGGCAACTCTTGGAGTGGCCAAAAGTCTCCAGATCAGTGTCTCCTTAGATGCAGGAGATGGTGGTAAGGTTAGTTTGGCAAAGACAGAAAGTTGATAGTGCAAGTTTTGCAAAACTCCAGTTTTGGGCAGAAAGAAAAAAAGGTTTAGAGTTTGGTAGGGAGGGCTACAAGTAGGAAAAAGCTCAGGGTTACTAGAGCAAAGAAAAACAAGGTTGTAGTACAATTCACCAAATTGGGTCAGAATGCAAAAGAGGTTGATCCACTCAAATTTTTCAAAGAACATCACTGGGTTTTTGCTTGAAGATGAATGGTATGCCTCTACTGACAGCTCCAAACACTTGGAAGAATTTTTATTTAGATGGGTTGTAGTGCAAAAGTGCCTACTGGACCAGATTGGAAAAGTTGGTGTAGAGCTCAAAATCTCCGATGGCCTAAAGGTATTTTTGCATAAAAGTGATTTGGAACCATCACATGACACCCCTAAATTTTGGTGGAATATTTGAATGCATTTGTAAAATGGTTGTAGTGCAAAACAGGCTCCAAATGCAAAAGGAATCATTTTAAGGAAATAAAGCTTTGAGGAAAATAAATCTTGCAACATTTGAATCCACTGATAAATAATTGTTTACTTTGGAGATCAAAAAACCCAACAATACCTTTGAAGGTTTTCCCCACTTGAAGCAAAAATCCAAAAATCACAAAAGGTAAAACTTGACAAAAATGGAAAAGTTTTATTTCCTGGCAACATTTTAATAAATAAAACAAAGTCAAAATTTTGGGTGATACAGTAAGTAGTTTCAGGATCACTTCTTGATCATTTCTAGCTTCGCGACCGTTGCGTTGCTTCTCTTCTCGCTCTCTTTTGCGTATGTTAGCCACCAGATATGCTTAGTGCCTGCTGCAGCTCCACCTCATTACACCATCCTTTCCTATAAGCTTAAATAGTCTTGATCTCGCGGGTGTGAGATTGCTGAGTCCTCGTGACTCATAGATTCTACCAAAACAGTTGCAGGTGCCGACGATACCAGTGCAGATGACGCAACCGAGCTTAAGTGGGAGTTCGATGAGGAACGTGGTCGTTACTATGTGTCTTTTCCTGATGATCAGTAGTGGAGCCCAGTTGGGACGATCGGGGATCTAGCATTTGGTGTTATCTTATTTTCATTTGGATTTGATCGTAGTCGGTCTATGTGTGGATTTTGGATGATGTATGAGTTATATTTATGTATTGTGTGAAGTGGCGATTGTAAGCCAACTCTCGTTATCCCATTCTTGTTCATTACATGGGATTGTGTGAAGATGACCCTTCTTGCGACAAAACCACAATGCGGTTATGCCTCTAAGTCGTGCCTCGACACGTGGGAGATATAGCCGCATCGTGGGCGTTACAGAAGGGGTAAGTAGGGATCAGATGGGGATACAAGGGCCAAGCCCAATAGCCACACATAGGGGGCCCCGTGTGCACGGGGTAAGTGGAGCCCGTGCGCACGGGGTATCCAGAGACCCGATGCATGAGCCCGTGCGCACAGGGTCCGTGAGGCCCGTGGGCACGGTACACGCCCGTGCGCAGGGGGTCCCCTGGAAGCTGTTGCCTTCTTGTTGGCGCTTCCTTCTCCGCTTCCTGGCTTCCCTCTTGGATGGTGTAGATGTTCTCTTCTTCTTGGACTCCTCCTCGATGAATGTGTAGCTCCGCTCACACCTATGTATGCACACGAGAGAGGGGTCAAGTAGTATACCATCCTCGAAAGGTACAAGTGAACATGTGTAAAGGAGATGATTCACCTTTGTTTGCATGAAGTAGATGTGGCACGTGTCACTTGCCAAATGGACTCTTGACATGGTGATGACCATAGGATGCTCCGCATCATCCCCTCCCCCTTGGGAAAGATCCGACCTCGGATCGAAATCCAAATCACCATGGGAAAGAGATGATGTCGCCGTGTAGAACTGGACGATCACCAAGCATTTGTTATCTTGTAGTTCCAAATGGGCACTCTCCAATGTCGCATCGTCTTTTAACTCCTTCAAAACGAGCAAAGATAACAAGCACTTGTAAAAATAAATGTGGTTGGCATTAGAGCAAAACCAAGCATTTGAGAGGTGATTCACCCAACAAGTGTTGTCATCAAGCATAGCATATGGTTTGAGAAAGAAGTGTGTCATGGCATTTAAGCATATAAATTGAGCACAATCAAGGACATCATGGAAACAAGCATGCAAATGAGAGGTAGAGATGCAAATATGTTTGAGAAGTGAACAAGCATTTACCTCAAGGTCATAGCAAGAATGCACAAAGTTCTCAACAAAAGTTTTATGGTAGGCATAAGAGTCATTCACAACACCAAATGTAATGATATGTCTAAACACATGGGGCAAGTGCAAGGAAATCCAAACATAATGTGCATATGGTGTGGTGAAGATAGTGTGGCACATAACACAATCGAAAGAGCAATTGTTCAACATGTGTGAGGCAATCAAGTCAATCATGTGACAAGCAATGGGACATGCATATGTGAAGAAATGACATTGTTGCAACCAAACATATGATAGGAGCAAGAAATCCAAGAATTAGATGCAACACACAAGGCATATATGTCATGAGGCATAGCAATGTGGCAAGTATAAGTCAAAGCAAGATTGCTAGCATGTGTGCAAAGTGTCATGGTGCAAGCAACACATGAAGTATGATCCACAATATGCATGCTCATGGTTTGGGTGTTCTTGAGGTAGAAGGATATCACCTCGAAAGCATGTCCTTGTGCATCCTTCACAATGCGCAAGTGGTAGGAAATGTGGTGTAGAAGCGAGTCGTGGTCGAATGTATGAGGCTCGCTCTCAAGAGCTCGAATGGTCAACTCACGTGGAGTGAAAGTAGACACGAAGTCCAAGTATCCTACACATGCACAAAAGAAGGCAAACAATGTATGTGCATGGTAGATAAACACATCATCCATCATGATGGTTCTCTTCTCTTGCACATAACCATTAGAAGCAAAAGTGCATGAGTAATATGATGCAATGGCTATACTCATGGCACTAGGCATATGGTGCAAAGAGGGAAGATAAGCATGCTTCACAAGGAAAATGTCAAAATCTCCAAATATATGTGAGAATGCTATGGGGGTAATCTCATTAGCATGACTAAAAGCATTGTTGCACTCAATACACGACAAATCATCTAGCATGAGAGAGGCAACATATGAAGACATATGACAACATGTAATAGCAATCATGTGCAAAGCATGGAAATGGATGCCATCAACCGCATGAAACGAGCAAGTATGAATCATCCATGAGGCAACATAGCAAGTAATCATATGAATCAAGTCATGCAAGCTAGTAGTGCGAAGATGCAACATACTAGAGGTAATCATGGCAATCATGTTGTGGGTGCAAAAAGTGGGCATAGATAATGCACATGACATATCACAATCACGAAAACAAGATAGGAATACAGTATCATCATTGGAATGGGTCATAAATGGAACATGGCAATAACAAGCAATATCTCCACCAAGCATGCAAATACACATACCAGTATGAGAATCAAATGTCATGTGGGATGCAAACCATGGGTCGAAAATGCATGGCAAAGGCATAGGAATGAGCAGATCATGCAAAGTGAACATGGCAACATGGGCATAAAGTGAGAAGTGGTAAATAACCAATAACCATGTGAGAGCCATGTAGAAGATATGCGCTAACTCTTTGCGCGAAGGGAGCGGTGGGAATGAAAATTCATGGAATCCCAAGTCATCATTGCTCTCTAGTGCTCGTTTTGTCAACTCATGGGATTGTGAGGTTGACAAGTAATCATGGGTACCTACACAAAAGAGACACAAACGAAAGAACGTGTGTGCATGTCAAATGTACACATCATCCATCATGATGTGTATGTGCATGTGAGCGTTAGCACAAGATAAGCATTGCTCAAAGAAATTTGGGGCACGGTAGAGAAACATGTCATCCATCATGAAAAAATAGTTGTCATGTATAGCACGATGGGGACACGAATTACAGCAAGCATGTGGCACAACAATATCATTTTTTTATGGGGAGAATATGGTGCACACAAGTATTGGGGTCATGCAATGGATGGGATGGATCAAAATCTCTAACATGTATGAGTGAACTATGGGGGTTTCCTCATGAGCAATATCGGAAACATCATATGGAGAATATTGATAACATGGTAAATAATGCATGTACGAAGCTAGGTGGCCATGGCATGGCATATGAGATAAATGATTCAAAGGAAGCATATAAATATCATCACAAGAAAAACAAATTCCAATCACCATGGGCTTGTCATCTATGCAATATGTGCAAATTGGGTTTATTTTAATGGCATATGCATAGTCACTACGATGAGATTGCAAATAAGACATATGATTGATCTCATGCATAGCATATGACAAGTCAAGCGGATTATCAAACATGGTGTGACCAAGAGAATTATCACAAGAAATCCTATGTAACATGGCATCACAACTAATAGACTCCTCACAACAATCATCAAACTCCTCATAAATGGGTAAATCATCGCATGGGGAAATCATACTAGCATGAAGCATGGTAATAGGTGGATCAACATCATGCAAGCAATCAATGTCAATAATGTCCACTAGTGGGACAAGAGCATCACCTTCACCTATGTTACCTTTCTCATTCCAGTCATGTGGTGTAGGTGAGGTGGTAGGAACCAAAGTGTGGTCATCATCATCGTGATGGAACCATGTGGGCGGTACATCATAGTCCACCATGGCAATCATCTTGTCCAAAGGAAGGATGGAGTCGTCGAGGATCGGCGCGTCATCATATATGGGACCTAGCACCAAATGAGAAGACATAATAGAGGTAGAGTTAAGTCGTTAGAAATCAAAATGGCCTCATATGCCCTATCAACTACCTCACTCCCTCTATGTGGTGGTGGCTCACTCACTCTCTCAAGGTAGGTGCACTCAATGTCACATATGGTGGAGTCACTCCAATCACTTAAGCGGTGGTGGTTGTGGCTCTCCTCACATGGGAATTGGGGCAACTCATCATATATGGGGCTAGTGGTGAAGTCACTCTCTCTCCCTCAATATGGTGGCTAAAATCACTCAAGTCATCATACGTCGCCGTGGTCGAAGGGAAAATCCCATGCTCAACCATCTCGTAGTCGTCGCCGTGGATGAAGGTGAAAGCACAAGTGCTCCCTTGGTGGTTTTGGTAATTAATGTCAACATATCTATTGTTGGACTAATACTTTTATCTAGTATATTTCATATGAGTTCAACAGTGGAGTGGCATGGACAAGAGGATGTGGAACCCCTTCTAGATGCTAAGGACAGAAGATTGGGAAAAGCTCAAAATCTCAAGACTCTACATTTTCATTTTAGTGATCCAAGATCACCATGAGTCAATATGAAAGCCAGTACTATTAAAAGGGGATGAGGTGTTGCTTAATGGCTTACTTGCTCAAAGTGCTTAGTGATATGCTCCAAAGCCCTCAACCACTTTCTCATTTCCACATACGTCCTAAACCAAAAGTCAAACTCGGCCCCACCAATTTGATCTATCCGGCGCCACCGAGTTCATTTGACATAGCCACTACCGGAAACCCTAGTCAGTTCGGTCTCACTGATGGGATCTCGGTCTCACCGAGATGGGCTTGCAAACTCTCTGGTGCATGTTGCAATAATTTCGGTCTCACCGAGATAAGCAATCGGTCCCACCGAGTTTGCTTGACCAACCCTCTGGTTAGCTTATTACCAAAATCGGTCCCATCGGGTTTGTGTAATCGGTCAAACCGACTTGAGGTTTTACCATAACTCTAGCACATCGGTCCCACCGAGTTGATCATATCGGTCCCACCGAAAATCCTAACATTCACATTTTGAACTAAATTGGTCTGGCCGAGTTTTATGATTCGGTCCCACCGAGTTTGGTGAATTGTGTGTAACGGTTAGGTTTTGTGTGGAGGCTATATATACCCCTCCACCCACTCTTCATTCATGGAGATAGCCACCAGAATGTGCCTACACTTCTAGCATACATTTTCTGAGAGAGAATCACCTAGTCATGTGTTGAGACCAAGATATTCCATTCCAACCACAAGAATCTTGATCGCTAGCCTTCCCCAAGTTGCTTTCCACTCAAATCATCTTTCCACCAAATCCAAATCCATGAGAGACAGTTGACTGTTGGGGAGACTATCATTTTAAGCACAAGAGCAAGGAGTTCATCATCAACACACCATCTATTACCTTTTGGAGAGTGGTGTCTCCTAGATTGGTTAGGTGTCACTTGGGAGCCTCCGTCAAGATTGTGGAGTTAAACCAAGGAGTTTGTACGGGCATGGAGATCGCCTACTTCGTGAAGATCTACCCTAGTGAGGCAAGTCCTTCGTGGGTGATGGCCATGATGGGATAGACAAGGTTGCTTCTTCGTGGACCCTTCGTGGGTGGAGCCCTCCGTGGACTCGCGCAACTGTTACCCTCTGTGGGTTGAAGTCTCCATCAACGTGGATGTACGATAGCACCACCTATCGGAACCACAGAAAAAATCTTCGTTTCTCCAATTGTGTTTGCACACTCCAATCCCATCCCTTTACATTCTTGCAACTTGCATGCATTACTTTCCGCTGCTTATATACTCTTGCCATGCTTGCTTGAATGTATTGTAAATGTTTAAACTTGTGCTAAAACTCCACCTTAACTTGAACAAATTAAAAACTGCTACTTTTCTTTGTTAAGAGTCAATTCCCCCCTCTAGACACCTCTTCTCGATCCTTTCAATTGGTATCATAGCTTTGGTCTCCACTGCTTTGGTTTATTCACCATTGGAGGAAGATGGATGAGTCTACGTTGGGGAGTCTTAGACATTGATAACCCACAAGTATAGGGGATCGCAACAGTTTTTGAGGGTAGAGTATTCAACCCAAATTTATTGATTCGACACAAGGGGAGCCAAAGAATATTCTCAAGTATTAGCAGTTTAGTTGTCAATTCAACCACACCTGGATAACTTAATATCTGCAGCAAAGTAGTATGATAGTAGCGGTAACAGTAGCAAAAGTAATATTTTTGGGGTTTGTAGTGATTGTAACAGTAGCAACGGAAAAGTAAATAAGCGAAGAACAATATGTGAAAAGCTCGTAGGCATTGGATCGGTGATGGAGAATTATGCCGGATGTGGTTCATCATGTAACAGTCATAACATAGGGTGACAAAGAACTAGCTCCAATTCATCAATGTAATGTAGGCATGTATTCCGAATATAGTCATACGTGCTTATGGAGAAGAACTTGCATGACATCTTTTGTCCTACCCTCCCGTGGCAGTGGGGTCCTAGCGGAAACTAAGGGATATTAAGGCCTCCTTTTAATAGAGTACCGGACCAAAGCATTAACACATAGTGAATACATGAACTCCTCAAACTACGGTCATCACCAGGAGTGGTCCCGATTATTGTCACTTCGGGGTTGCCGGATCATAACACATAGTAGGTGACTATAGACTTGCAAGATAGGATGAAGAACTCACATATATTCATGAAAACATAATAGGTTCAGATATGAAATCATGGCACTCGGGCCCTAGTGACAAGCATTAAGCATAGCAAAGTCATAGCAACATCAATCTCAGAACATAGTGGATACTAGGGATCAAACCCTAACAAAACTAACTCGATTACATGATAGATCTCATCCAACCCATCACCGTCCAGCAAGCCTACGATGGAATTACTCACGCATGGTGGTGAGCATCATGAAATTGGTGATGGAGGATGGTTGATGATGACGATGGCGATGGATTCCCCTCTCCGAAGCCCCGAACAGACTCTAGATCAGCCCTCCCGAGAGAGTTTAGGCTTGGCGGCGGCTCCGTATCGTAAAATGCGATGAATCTTTTTCTCTGATTTTTCTCCCCGAACACATTTGGAGCCTTCTGCTATGCGTCCATGCCTTTTGGGCTCAAGAGTGCCCAGGCGACTTACCAACGGAGTGTTCAAAATTGCCTTCATAATCAGACTGGGTGTAATGTTCATGCTTATGTGGATGACATTGTGGTGAAATCCGGGAAGAAAGGGACACTGATTGATGATTTGAAGGAGACCTTTGACAATCTTCGGGTATATAAGATGATGCTTAACCCGGCCAAGTGTGTTTTTGGTGTACCAGCTGGTAAGCTTTTGGGTTTTCTGGTTTCCGAACGAGGTATTGAAGCTAACCCGGAGAAGATAAAGGTTGTCACCTCTCTCGCTAAACTGGCATGTATTAATGATGTCCAGCATTTGGCGGGTCGTATTGCGGCCTTAAGCCGGTTCATAAGCCGGTTGGGTGAGAAAGTTATTCCTCTTTACCAGATGATGAAGAAGACAGATCACTTCGTTTGGAGTGATGCTGCTAATCAAGCGTTTGAGGACTTAAAGAAACAGTTGATTGAGCCGCCCGTTCTTGTGGCTCCCATTGACGAGGAGCCTTTGCTATTATATGTGGCTGCCAATAGTAGAGCTGTTAGCATAGCCGTTGTGGTGGAAAGGAAGGAAGCAGGCAAAGAATAGCCGGTTCAACGGCCGGTTTACTACATAAGCGAGGTCCTTATTGAGTCCAAACAGAGGTATCCACATTGGCGGAAGCTTGTATATGGGGTTTTTATGGCTAGCCGGAAGCTTAAGCAGCATTTTGTGGGTCATCCTATCATTGTGGTTAGTTCTGCCTCTTTAGGGGATATCATTCAAAAAAGAGAAGCCACAAGTCGGGTAGCCAAATGGGCCATTGAGTTTGGACCTCGTGGTTTAAAGTATGTGCCTCATACAGCCATCAAGTCTCAAGCACTTGTGGATTTTATCAATGATTGGACAGAGTTGCAGATGCTTGAGGAGAAGCCGGATAACACATATTGGACTATTAACTTTGATGGGTCCAGGAAGTTGGAAGGCTCGGGGGCTGGAGTTGTATTGACTTCCCCACAAGGTGATAAATTTTCTTATGTTATCCGGTTGATTTTCCCTTGTACTAACAATGCAGCTGAGTATGATGCCTTGCTCCATGGGCTCCGGATGGCTAAGGAAATGAATTTAAGCCGGGTGCGGTGCTTCGGCGACTCAGATCTGGTAGCTCAGCAAGTTTCTGGCACTTGGGATTCTAAGGATCCACTCATGGCGGCTTACTGTCGAGAGGTTGATGCTATTGCTGGGCATTTGAAGGGTTATTAGGTTGAACATGTTGATCGCAGGAAAAATGAGGCGGCTGATGCTTTAAGCCGGTTAGGGTCTCAACGTAAGCCAGTGCCACTTAACACTTTCTTGGATATTCTGTATAACCCTTCTGTCAAATTGCCTACAGAGGAGGATCTTGCTCTTCTTGATCCGGAAGCACAACTGGTGGCAGCTCTTCATGCTATTCCTGATTGGACAGTTCCATATTTGGCTTATATGAACCGGGGCGAGTTACCTCAGGATGAAACTTTGGCCAGGCAGATAACCCGGCGGTCTAAGTCAATGACTATTGTCAATGGAGAGTTGCATCATCGCAGTGTTATGGGGCGTTTCAACGTTGTGTTTCTCCTAAAGAAGGCTGTGAAATTCTGTGAGAGATTCATGAAGGAGATTGTGGTCATCATGCCAGCTCTAAATCCCTTGTAGCCAAGTCTTTCCGTCACGTGTTTTATTGGCTGACGGCTCACGCTGACGCTGAAGATCTAGTCAGTAAATGTGATGGGTGTCAGAAGTTTTCACGCTGAGCCCATGTGCCGGCTCAAGAATTGAGGATGATTCCAATTACTTGGCCATTTGTAGATTGGGGGCTTGATATGCTTGGAGCTTTCAAAAGGTCCAAATGTAAAAAGACACACCTCCTGGTGGCGGTTGACAAGTTCACAAAGTGGGTTGAGGCAGAGCCGGTCAGTAAATGTGACGCGACGATGGCGGTTCAATTCATGAAAAAGGTGATTTTCTATTTTGGTTTGCCCCACAGCATTATAACTGATAGTGGCACTAATCTATCCAGGGGTGCTTTGGAAGAATTTGGTCAACGTGAGCATATTCGGCTTGATGTATCATCAGTAGCTCACCCAGTCTAATGGTCAAGCTGAGAGAGCCAATCAAGAGATCCTGAGAGGCATTAAGCCCCAGCTTATGGTTCCTTTGCAGAGGACGCCGGGTTGTTGGGTGGAGGAGTTACCCTCAGTGTTATGGTGTATCAATACTACCCCCAACAGATCTACGGGTTACACGCCTTTCTTCCTGGTTTACAGAGCGGAGGCGGTTCTTCCTAGTGACATCCGTCACGACTCGACCTGTGTGGCGGCTTATGTTGAAGCTGACAATGAAAAAGCACGTCAGGATGCACTTGACCTATTAGATGAGGAGCGTGACCTTGTGGCGGCTCGTTCGGTGATTTACCAACAATATCTGCGCCGTTATCACAGTCGCCGGGTTAAAACCAGAACCTTTCAAGAAGGTGACTTGGTCCTCTGGCTTATGAAGGATCAATCTGATATGCACAAGCTATCCCCACCTTGGGAAGGGCCCTTTGTGGTCAGCAAGAACCTGCGGCCGTGGAATATTGCTTATGTTCGGCCTTAATACACTTGAGTCACCGGCTCTCGTGATGTACATATTTATATCAGTGTATATACTATGAGAAATATAATAAAATGAGCACCCCTAATAATTCAGGGCCTCTGTCGTCTTCAAATCTCAGAATCTGAGTCGTTATTGTCTTGACATATGATTAACTTACGCGGCCTGACGCCTGGTTTACCGGGACCAAAGAGAGTTTTGTTGCACATCACAACTTAAACATAGGTACCCGGCGAGCACAGCTCATGCATATGTCACTTGGGGGCTTCTTGTTCAAACATAGGTGTCTTCACTAAAGAGAACATAACGTTACTACCCTTTTGACTGGGTTATCTTGTTCAAACATAGGTGTATTCACCAAAGAGGATGTAACCCTTCCGGGTCATCCTGCCTGTATGCTAGCTGTTTCTCCATCAGGTAATCCTGATTGGCCCGTCGAACTCTTAACAATCAATCTTTAAACAAGACCCTAAACTCGTTAAGGTTAAAACGCCGGATTGTCATGTGAGGGCACGGCTTACGGATAGCGAGGATGAATCCAGGCTATTAAGCCGCCTTCATTGAAACTTGGTTAAACCTGCCTGTTTGCATGATGCTACTCCGACCTCGTTTACTCTTGATAAGTCAAATCTAAACTTATCCAGGTTAAAACATCGATTTGGTCATGTGAGAGCCGGCTTACGGAAAGCAAAGATAATCCAGTGGCTATCATGCTAGTTTCATTGAAGTTTTATGTTGAGATTTGGCTTTCGAGATTTCTAACAGCCTCGTTTTTTATGAATTTTCTTTATCTTGGATTTCTGTCACTCT
Organism: Triticum aestivum; assembly: GCF_018294505.1. Classification (NCBI taxonomy): domain Eukaryota; kingdom Viridiplantae; phylum Streptophyta; class Magnoliopsida; order Poales; family Poaceae; genus Triticum; species Triticum aestivum. The sequence continues at coordinate 227,589,044 of NC_057799.1, forward strand.
TTTTTCTCACCTTATGGTTTTCACAAATCGGGACAAGTAGCCCAGTCTCTCTCATATTTGAGCATCATTGGGTTTTATAACCCGCCATGATGGCAGACTACAAGTTGCCGGTATATGATGCTTGGAAGCATCGTATTCTAAGTCTTGGGACATTACCCCTTGCTGTATAAGGCGCGCAAGACGGTAGTATATGACAATTAAACAAGGCATTATGTGTTCCATCTTTGGGTTGTCACCCTTACTGCACTGGTATGATAAACCGGCAGTGTGATCAAGTACCGCAGGTATGATATTTTTTTGACAATTATATACGGATTGCGGTTCTACCGGCCCTGGTTATGGACTATTGGTCCCTAGTGGTTTAATATGGGGTATTGTGACCCGCCCCGTGGTAAACCGCCACGGCACTTGTGATCTATTTCTGTGTAGGATATTACTAAATCTGATCTGCATAAATCGACACTATCATAAGCGTAAAGTGGTCGTCTTTCAACTGGTGGATCAGCAATTTGCGCAAACAAAACGTACATGATGGCACGACAGATCAAAGGTTTCCTAGCCTATTACATGACTCAGGGAGCCAAAAAGATCATGTGTGTTTCAGAAGATCAAATATTTGAACCGCCCCGCAGATCAATCTTCTTGGCCTTGACGACTTGAGGCTTCTGGATCATCCTTCTCCGGTTCTTCGTCCTCCTCCGCCGTATGGAAGTTTGGTGATGACCAATCAATGCCACACAAGGCTTGGAATTCAGCTTCATCATCTATAAGGTCAGACAGATCAACTTCATGGGTGAAAGTATGCTTACGGATTGGGGGAATCAGATCCATCACTTTATAAGCCAGCGTGGGCATCTTCTGATTTTCTGTATCATAAGTTGGCTGATATTTTGATAGATTTGTCTCGGCAGAGGATGTATTTCCTTCACACATGCAGCAAAGTCTTTTTGATCAAAAGGCGTGCCATCTTGTTTCAAGCTTGGGTATCCAATAGATACCTCGGCCGGGTCTAGCTCTGGTACCATGCCTTAGCCCGGCTCAAGGCCGTCACGGCACCGGCTCTTGCAGATGACTGTTTTATCTCTTCAATCCTAGCTGGCAAAACAGAAAGTTTCTTCAAAACGTCACTCAACAGAGTGGGGGCCTGATTAGTTGGAGAAATCATGGGCAACATGCGCTGAGTTCCGGTATATAGCTGTTCAACAAGCGTATATACGGCTTTAAGCTTCACTAGCAAGTCTTAACTAAGGTTGCTGCTCCTCGAACCTGTGTAATAATGGCGGAGTGATCAGCGGCAGTTTATGGCATAAAAGAAAAACGTTTCCATTTTGACGTTGTCAAAGTTACTCACCAAAGATAGCAGAAACCATCTGGGATATACGGTGTTTTAAACCGGTAAGCTCAGTGGTCACTACTTGAAGAGCAATTTCCGCTTTTTCAACATGCTGCGTTAGAGCAGTTTTCTCTTCAGCCCAGGCGCTTCTTTCAGCATCAAAGCTGGTCTTCAGTTTTTCCGTTTTAGTCAAGCTAAACTGGAACTTTGAGTCGGCTTTTGGGTCTCCGATTCTTGATTCTCCAGTCGGGTCTTTGCATCAGCCAACTGCGGTTGAAGTTGAGCAGTGGTATCCTGTACATATTTGCAACCATATTCACATTCGAATGACAATAATAAAAGTCCCAAGCCTTTTGCAAGCAACATCACTTGGCACTTGGGGGCTAATGTGTACTGAAAAATTATTCATGCAACAGCTCATATAAATAAGTCCCAAGCACTTTGCAAGCAAGAGCACTTGGCACTTCGGGGCTAATGCATATTGCTCATGTTTTATTACTACTTCATGATGACCCGGTTGTACTGCAAACGACCATAGCTGGCTCATGGGGGCTATGCGAGTAAGCTTTGCTTTATAAAACAACGATGAACAAGTGCCGGTCCATTCATGCTGATTAAAACTGCCCTTGGGGGCTACAGATGCAATTTTAATCTTTAAGGATCCGGTTTAAGTTTCAAGGTGAAAGCCGGCCTTTCAAGGATTCTACCAAAGATGCTTTTTTATAATCATGGCTATTCTAAGTCTACCGCATATTCAATCTTATCATACGCAGTAGACTTGGGGGCTGACAGGATATGCATAATGTATTAAGCCGGAGTTCATACCTCATATTTCTGATGCATCTGCTTCACCATGTCAATTTCAAGATCGCGGCTGGTTTGCACTTGGTTAAGATAACCAGAGAGTACTTCACTAATGTTTAGCTGAGAATAATTGGCAATATAAAATCTCACTTTCCGCCTTTCAATGAACTCCTCTTTGGCGGAGTGCTTGGCCAAGATAGTAGGTTGTCCCGGTTCTTTGAAGCCGGTGCCAGTGATCATAAGATTGTTGGCATGTGTTTCTGGCGGTTTAATTGGGATTGATGATTCAGTGCTCAAAGGACTGAGATTTGTATGGTCACTGGAGAGGTCAGGAATTTCTGGTGGAACATCATGGACAGGCTCTTCGGGTTGTGGCGCGGAGGTGTCAGATACTGGAACTTGTTGTTCCGGTTCATGGACTTTGGGGTCTTTAGCCGGCTTGACCACCTTCGTTTTCTTGCTAGGCTTTGCTTGTCCACTGCATGGGTTATGAGAGGTCAGTACAAGTATAAGAGCATAAGGGGATAACGAATATAAGTAATTTTTGTTACCCAGGGGCAGTTTTGAAAGCCGGCAGCTGGGTCTATGATGAGTCGCCGGAAGAAGAGCGAGAAGCCTCCTGATAGTTTGAATCGGAAGAATTAAGTGGCTGGCGAATGAGACCCAGCAGTGGATAAAAAGAGTTTAATTTAGGAAGGACCTCATTTCGACGTTTTTGCGGAGTTGGAGTGTATGGTAAGCCGGAGGATAATTCTTCACCTCCGCTGGTTCGAGTTTGTCGCCGATTCTCGTGCTGCTGTTGCTTCAAAAGAAAGTGAGATCCAAATGAGCTAAGGGGTGTGAAAAGCTTACTTTCCGGGTTACCCGCCGAATTTTTTGTCTTGGGAACAGATATGAGTCAGAGGAAATAATCATTACCTCTTCTTCGACTGCTTGACTGGCCCCCATGTCGTCCTGATGAAAATCAGTGTCAATAAGATGGTTGAAAAAGGAGCCCAGGGAATCAAGGGCTACCTCTGACTCAGAACTGTCGTCCAACTCAAACATCTCGGAAGCGGTCGATTTCTTCCTATTCTTCTTCGCAGCTCTCTTGGCGGCTTTCACTTTGGCCCTCGCCTTTTTGGCAGCTTCATGGTCATATTCCTTATTCCAAAAATCGAATTTAGCCTATGAAAATCATCAAAGTTGAGTGAATTGAACATTTGAGTAATAAGGTGAAATAAGTTATTTAGAGACTCACATCTGGTGGCGGGTTAAGCTTGTAGAAAGGGTTAAATCCCGCTTTGCTGCAACTCTCCAGGCTCTCGTTCAGAAGGGTCTTTGTCATTTCATTCATGGCACCATCAGTTACGCACACGGAGCTATGGTGCAGTGGATCCTTTGCACCACCTGTGTAGGTACACATTAAGCCGGGGCGGCGGCTCAAGGGTATGATTCGCCAAGAAACCCAGCACCAAATCAAGTCAACACCGGTTAACCCATTTCCTTGCAGGGCCTTGACCTTTGCAATAGTGGGGGCAAGCTTGGCACGTTCGGCAGTGGTAAGCTTTTCAGGAAGATGATGCTTTGGGTCGAGCCGCTGGATGCGATAACCTGGCAGAGGATTCTCGTCAGCCGGAGAGGTATCTTTGCAATAGAACCATGTTTGGTTCCAATCTTTTGGGTGACTTGGCAGGCGAGCATAGGGGAAGATAGCATCTCTTCTCCGTTTAATTGAGACCCCGCCAAGTACTAAGCTGGGTCCGTTGGTAAATTCATTCTGCCGGTTCAGATAGAAATATTCCCTGAAGAGTTCAACACTGGGCTCCTCTTGAAGGTATACTTCACAGAAGATTTGAAAATTACAAATGTTTGACACGGAGTTGGGTCCGATGTCTTGAGGATGCAATTGAAAGAAGTGCATAACATCTCGGAAGAATTTATATCCAGGTGGTGAGAAGCCCCAGTTCATATGATCAGTAAAAACAATGATCTCACCATCCTGCGGCTGAGGTTTTTTCTCATTTATCTTGGGAACACACCAATGCAGAATGTCTTTTGCTGGTAAGAAGCCGATTTTAACAAAGTCCTTGAGCGTGTTTTCAGTGACGATAGAAGGAACCCAATTGCATGAAGTGACTGTCTTCGACATTGTGAAGAAAGAAGCCTAAAAGAAAGAAAAATTTGCCGGTTTAAGTCGTATCATTTAGCCGGAAGTGAACACTGCAGTATATATTCAGATTGGCAGCTTAAACGTGGCCTAATGACATATGGATAGTTATAAACCGGTGATGTAAGCGGCCATGATAGCAATGGTATTCAAGATCTATCAAGAGTGAATTCCACTAAGTGTTGAAGGAAACAGGTTTCACAGGTTGATGCTAGGATTTCGGATCTGGGACACTTCAGATAATGGAAAATATTTTTGACCTAAATTACGGTGCTCGAACAGTTCATATGTTCAGATTGGTTTTTTATTACACAAAGGAGATGGTCGAATAACAAAGGCAAGTATCATGACTGCCGCAATACGAGAGGAGTGCTAAGTCTGAATCAAAGTCACAATCTGCAGTGAAGAACAAGGATGAACTCCGATGAACTCGTAGGAAACCCTAATGAGATCTAGAGGAAAGGGAAGGAGGGAAACTTACCTGAGGTGTTAAGCGGCGGAGGCACGGGACCAAACTCTGGACAGATCAGGTTGATGCAGCGGCCCATGTCGAGGTAGTAGCTGAGGTCGAGGATGGCGGCGGAGCTCAGGCGCTGGAGTGACGCAAGGAAGAAGAAAGATATGAAGAGGCAAGGGGGAAATAAGGTACCCTGGCCCTATTTATAAGGTTGGAAGGATAAGTGGCATGCGCGGGAATCGAGGAGACCAAAAAATGGATACATGAAAAAGGAAACGCCTCGATTTTCAGGATGGTTATTAAAGATAAGGATCTGTTAAGATATGCTGAGTATTGTGCAAAATTAATGACAGATGACATCATGGCGGGTTTCCATAATTCTAGGAGATGACGTCATGGCGGGTTACAAAATCTCGTGAGAACAAACAGAGAAGGATTTTTTCTAAGTGCTTGAAGATTGACATGAACAAGATCAAACCAACCTAGGGCCTAATGTTGGGGATATGACTATTGGGTATGACCCGCCCAGGAGGGGCCAGGTTATCCCAATGGCGGTTCATCAAGACGAAGCCCATGAAGATGTTAAGATGGCGGTTCATGAAGCATACTTGTTAAAGGGCACAAAGCCCAAAGGCGGCATTAAGCCCATAAGTATAAACCACCATATATGTATAACTTGTATTGTAAGACAAGTATAATTAGTCACCAGGCCGGACACGTTGTTTACGAGCCAGCCGGGACTCTGTAAGCCGCTGGGCGTCAACCTGTGTATATAAAGGGAGGACCCGGCGGCGGCTTAGGACAAGAAAACAAGAGATCGAAAGCTAGGTTAAGCGTATTCGCTCCCTGGTAATTGAGGCATAAGAAATACCACCTCAAACTGGATTAGGCCTTTACCTTCACCGCAAGGGGCCGAACCATTATAAACTCCTTGTGTCTTTTGTCCGGTTTAACCCCTTTAAGCTAACCCTATTGCAATGGCTCCACGACTAAGTCCTTCTGCTAGGACATCTGAAGTGCCAATTCCACGACACTTGGAGTAGAAGATGTTATACTTGACAAAGATAGATTGTGGAGTGCTTGTCAAGCAGGAAAACAGGTTGGAGGAAGCCACCCCGTGCGGAACATCATGACCACGAGAAGACCGCTCGAGCTACTTCATATGGATCTCTTTGGTCCCAATGCCTACAAAAGTCTCGGTGGAAACTCATTTGGTCTAGTTATAGTCGATGATTATTCAAGATTTACGTGGGTGTTCTTTCTTGATGACAAATCGCAGGTCCAAAAGATCTTCAAGAACTTCGCTAGGAAGGCCCAAAATCAATTTGATGTGAAGATCAAGAAGGTTCGCAGCGACAACAGAACGGAGTTCAAGAACGCAAATGTGTATACCTTTCGTGACGAAGAAGGGATTTTTTTGACTGAACACTGTAGGGAAAACCCCCACAGCCTTTTATTGATATACAAAGGATTACAAGGGCTACCAGTGGTAACCAAAGAAAGAAGAATCTAATTATGTACATCTAGAAATAAGAAAGAAAAATACATCTATGGACGGAGAAAGGACACCCATCTAACCAAGTCCTCCTTAAATCTGACCTTGATCCTGTGTGAAAGTAAAAGCATATCACTTACAAAAGCCCCTCTCCATCTATTAAAACTAGGTCTTTCCTGCCTAAATACTTTCCCATTCCTGATGATCCAAATGTTCCAGAAAGCAGTGAAGACCACCTCAGCAAAGAAAGGGTGTGCAAAGTTTCTCTTGGCATTGAGAACAACCTGACCCATATCATTACCAGCCTCCCAATCAATCTGAAGGAAATTCCAGACCCACGAAGTTGCAATTAAAGAACAGATGATCCCTATCTTCCCTGATGTGTGTGGGGCGAGCACACAATTAACTCCATCATCAATATGCCACCGCCTTCTTTCAACCATTTCCTTGGTGTTTAGTCGATCCATGATGAGCATCCAGGCAATGACCTTGATCTTCATGGTGCAGCAGCTTTTCCAAATCCAAGTCAGAAGAGGGTTGAATGTATGGTTGATGTTCCTGGATATATAGAACTGCTTAGGAGTATAGGGTTTGTCAGACCTATGCCAAGACCAAACATCCTTCAAATGAGGGTTCCTTTCATGACTGTGTAAGAGAGTTTGCAGAAACTGTAGCTCATTATGGGCCTGCTGAGAAAGAGGCAAATGAAACCAAGATAGCAGGTTTGGAGCAGTAAAGCCATTCTTCACTAGGACTAGAGCATCTTTGGCATAAGAGAACAACATTGGAAACCTGTGCTGCAAAGGCAAAACAGAATTACCAATCTGCCATATATCCTGCCAGAAAAGGGTAGTGTCACCCTCATTGACCTTAACCCAAGTGGCTTCTGTGAATTGATCCAACAGTTTAAGAATATCCTTCCACCAAAAGGACCCACATGGAGAAGTTCCTTGAGGTACAAGCTCATGGTAATAAGAATTCCAAATGAGTTGGACCCATGGGATATCATCTTTTTTGAGAAACTTGTTGACATGTTTCAGTAGTAGAGCCACATTTTGAAAACCAAGATCAAGAATGCCAAGCCCTCCTTTATTCTTGGGCCTACAAATTTGATCCCAAGCAGCCAAAGATGGAGCAGGTTCCTGTCTATTTTTCCTCCACAAGCATGGCCTTTGAATTCCTGCAGCTGCTTCAAAATACCAACAGGGATAAAAAAACCCTGAGCTAGAAAAGATGAACTAGCAGAGTTAAGGTATTGCAGTCTACCACCCTGAGCTAGAAAAGATGAACTAGCAGACATTCTCCTCTCCATGCAAGTGACCAGAGGAAGCAAATCAGACATTGTAGGTCTGGTAGTACCAACAGGTAAATCCAGGTAAGTGAAAGGCATCTTTCCCACCTGACAACCAAAAATGGAGGCTAATCTCTGAGTTTCCTCCTGCGAAACATTGATTGGGACCATAGAAGATTTGTGGTAGTTAACATCAAGCCCAGTTGACTGAGAAAAAACAATCAACATTTTCTTAAGAGCCAACAGTTGTTTTTCATCAGCTGGGACAACAATCAAAGTGTCATCAGCATACTGCACAATTGGGTAGTCGTTGTCACGACAAGGAATTGGAAGATCAAGCTGTCGTCTGAGATGCATATCATTAACCACAGATTGCAAAAGATCAGTATCTAGAACAAAAAGAAGAGGTGAGACAGGATCTCCTTTCCTGACACCTTTTTTACACACAAAATTCTTGCCAGGCACACCATTCAGAAGAACAGAAGAAGTCCCGGATGTCAAGAGTTCTTTCACCCAGCTAATCCATTTGGCATTGAACCCTTTGGGCTTCATAATCTCAAAGATAGCTTCATGCTCAATGGAGTCAAAAGACTTCTCAAAATCTAGCTTGAGAGTCAAAATGGGCCTTTTAGACTGATGGCATTGGTGCAAATACTCTAAAGTCCATCCAAAACAATCTTGAATGGTCCTGGACTTAATAAAACTATATTGATTTTTATGAATGCACATCATGATCAATTCTTGGAATCTATAAGCAGCCATTTTGGACAGGAACTTCACACCCGTACCAGTCAAAGAAATTGGCCTGTAATCCCCAACCACTTTAGGTCAGAGCTTCTTAGGTATGAGAGTAATGAATGACCTATTAATATTTTCCAATTTAGCTTTACCATCATAAAAGTCCTGAGCCAAGGCATAGAATTCATGCTTAATAATGTGCCAGCATTTTTTGAAGAAGAGGCCATTGAAACCATCTGGTCCAGGGGCCTTATCAATGGGCATATGTTTGACTACCAGGTCCATTTCCTCAATAGTGAAAGGCTTGGTCGACACCTCTAGGCCAGACACATGTTTAAGCAAAACAGACAGATCAAAACCCATGACAATACCTCTGGAAACTCCCATCCTTCCTTTAAAGGCACTCCAGATCATTCCTTCCATTTGGGAGTGCTCAGAAATAACTGTACCATCAGGCTGCTACAAGCTAGCAATGGAGTTCCTTCTAAATCTTTCTGTAGCCATGGCATGAATTTTTTTGGTGTTTTCCTCCCCCACTTTGATGTACCTAATAGTACATCTCTTCTTCTAGTAAAAAAACTGTAAGTGCAGCAACTTTTCAAAATTCAGTTTGACAATTTTCCTGAAATTAAATTCCTTCCAAAAGAGAGGTCTGAGCTCCTCCAAGTTATCCTGCAACAAAATTACTTTGTTACAGTTAGAAATGAGCAACTTCATCTCAGAAAGACTAGTTTGCCACCTCTTTAGGTCTTGCCTTAGAGTTTTAAGCTTATCAGCAATGATTGCAGAGGAGTGTGATTTATGTGATGGTTTGCTCCAAGATTTCTGCACACACTCAAGGAAACCTTCCATTTGGACCCAGAAATTCTCAAATCTAAATATTTTGCACTTTGGAATAGAGGTTTTGATCACCACAACACATGGCGCATGATCTGAAGCCGTCCTAGCTAAAGGAAGAGCCTCAGTAAAAGGATAGACAGAAATCCAATTAGTGGAAGTAAAGAACCAGTCCAATTGTTCCAGCAAAGGGGAATCCTGCATGTTAGACCAAGTATAAGATCTCCCCTTAAGAGGCAACTCAAGCAGACCCAGATGACCAATCATTTCATTAAAGAAAAAATATCATTTATATCTCCTCTTGGCAAGTTTTTGTTCTCAGAGGATCTGATGAAATTAAAGTCCCCAATGACTAACCAGTTATCATCCAGTGGGATATTAAGATTATATGACCAGGACACAAAGTTATCTCTGGCCTCCCCCTGACTGGGCCCATAAACAGACACCACAGACCACTGTTCATTGTTTTGCTTTGAAGTGAAACGCACAATCACAGCAAAAGGCTGCACCTCCACCAACAAATCAGGAAACACAGCAAAATTCCATACCACAAGAATCCCTCCAGAGGCACCCACAGATGGTGCAAAAGCAAAAGTATCAAAATGCTTGGGACAGAAAGCCGTAATTTCTCTGATATCAAAGTTTTCACATTCGGTTTCTTGGAAACAAGCTACCACACATTGGTCTCCTCAATTTTCTGTTTAACATCACGTTTTCTAGCAGGTGAGTTAAGACCTCTCACATTCCAACACAGCACACTCCAATTCTTGCAATTATAAGTACTCATAATAAACCATAGAATTGAAAGTAGCAAAAGAGCACTAGATAGTAGCACATCAGATAGTTCAAACCCAACAAACAAGAAGGTTTCAACCCTAAATTATTACATGGATAATAAAAAGCCAGTTGGCCAAGCACCACTGCCACCATAAGGGCAGGGCAAACCCAAAAGCTCATAAAGAGACTAAACATCCCCACCAGACTCCTTGTCATCCTTGGGATTAGCCATAAGCTTATCCGAAGTGAGCTGCTCCTCAGGTATCTGTAGATCACGGCCAATCTGTCGGATTCTGGGTTCCGGCAAACCCTTGAGATTCGAACACTAGGGTGTGCACGAACATCTCTCTCTGGCTCGCTCTCGCAGTGATCTCAAGGCTTAACTCGCCGAACCTAAAGAACAAGGGACACAAGGGTTTATACTGGTTCGGGCCACCATTGTGGTGTAATACCCTACTCCAGTGTGGTGTGGTGGATTGCCTTGCAGGCTGATGATGAACAATACAAGGGACGAACAGCCTCCTGAGGAGAGGTGCTCTTGAGCTCGGTGAGCTTGTGTGGTGGCCTTGGTGGAATGGATCCAGTCCAAGATGATCTGCCTCCTATGGTGGTGACTAGTCCTATTTATAGAGGCCTGGATCCTCTTCCCAAATATTAGGAGGGAAGGGATTCCACGATGGCCAATTTGAAGGGGGACAACTAGTACAAGTTATCCTGAGAAAAGGTGGTCTTCGCCTGCCAAAGGCTCTGGGGTGACGCCGTCGTGGGCTCCGCGGTGACCTCCATCCTGCAGTCCTGCTGGTCTTGGTCTCGTTGCACCAATATGGAAACCTTTGCCTGATGCCTCGGGACTCCTCGCCTGCGCTTGCCCCTTTAGCACCAAAGAGGCAACGAGTACTCTGCGCCCGCTGGCGCCCGCCTGGCCTTGGCCGTCATGGCTCACGTCATGCGAACCTCACAAGGTGCCCCTTGCATATATATCTCCGCTCCTCGGGTGCCAGCCTAGGGAGGCTGCCCCTGAGGAGGTCTTGCGCCGTCCGCCTCGCGAGGCTTGGCCCCTCGTGGGGGTCCTGAGTGGTTTTTGATGAAGATGGGCCGTACCAGGCCGCTGGATGAGCCACGCCCTGGGCCGCAGGCAGGCATGTCTGGGTACCCCCATTCCCAGGACGTAGACAGTAGCCCCCGGGCCCAAGGCGCACTCGGACTTGGGTTCGAGGCGAAGCCAAGCATCAAGTGCGGAGCGCCGTGGGCCCCAATAGCCTGCGGCCTTGATTGACGCGTGGTGATTGGTAGGACGCGGGTGTCTCCGCTTCCCCATGCTGCCTCGGCAACTGCCCGACTGACAAAAAGGCTGGCGCGTGCCGCTATGCCCTCATTGCTTGCCTTCGTCTTGCTCCAGATCCCCTTTCTTGCTCCTCTCTCCCAAAGACTCCAGATTCGCGCCAACTCCCCTTCGAGTCCGCAATCGATGGTGTCCGGCAAGGCAAAGGCCACCTCTCCGCCCGCCTGGTACGAGCCGGCCCTGAGCGCGCCCAGCGTCTTGGAGAAGAACCTCGCTGCCGTGCTGCTGATGACGGCGGAGGGCAGCGATGAGAAGGGAAAGACCGTGCTCCAGGCCGCCTCCGCTGAGCCGGAGGATTCAGGGAGCACCTTCCATCCCTTCTTCATGATCAGTGTCACCGCAGGGCCGGTTCCCCCCTTCTCCGATTTGTCTACGCCGTCCTCAGCCACTATAAGCTGTGTGCCCTTCATCTCCATCCCAACTCTGTCCTCCTCCTGTCGATCTTCGCCTTCTATTGTGAGGTATTTGTGGGGGTGACGCCGTCCGTGGCTCTGCTTCGCCACTTCTTCTTCCTCTGGAACAAGGGCGGCCATTGCTCGGGGTGCTCCAACTTCGTCGGGACCAACGGGACCAACGAGATCTCGAAGGCTAGGAAGATGGCCGAGAACTTCAGATGCAAGTGGGTCCTCATGGACGCCAAGTGCTCCCACCCTCGGTTGGTGCTGCCGACTGAGATGCCCGCACCTTGCGACAAGTGGCTCAGCACGAAGCTTACCGACCCCCGGGCGGGGCAGGGGCTAGAGAAGATGACCGCTTACCTGAAGCCTGACGACCCGAAGGCGGCGAAGCTGATGGGGGCCATGATTGTGAAGGAGTTCCTGGCGCGGCGCGTAGCTCCACTTCAGGCGCGTTCGTGCCCCTTGTGGAAGCTTGGGGACGAGGAGAACGACCTCCGTCTGTACCCGGCGCCTTGTCGGACGAGGAGCCGAGAGGAGCTCTCCGCCTTTTGGTCGGGGATGACCAGGGGTATCCGCCGGACACCCACGTTTCCCTGTATCGCCTCCCGGACGGGGCAAAGATAGCCGCCTTCATGCCCACCTTCGACGGGCGCGGGCTCGTGCCGCCAGCACCCTCCGAGGTCCCGGTGGTGGCGGCTCCGGTGGTGGTGTCCTCCGACGACTCTGACGGGGAGGAGGAGCAGGACTCGGAGGCGACCCCGGAGGGGACCGGGGAGACCTCCCCCCCGCGCCAGGCCGATCTCCTCCGTGCCCTGCCTGATGATGATGACGCCGGCGACTGCCCGGTGAGGGAGGTCCTGCCGCCTTCTGGGGTCACCTCAAGGTCCAAGGTCACCCCCTTGAAGAAGTCGCCGGCTGGGGTCCCGACGAAGAGCAGGTCAGCACTGGTCCCCCGGGGCGATGCTCCTGCCCTGACGCTGTCCAGTGCTGGCGCCGGTCCGACTGCCGCGGCCTCATCTGCTCCGGGAGCTCGCGTGCCGACGCCCCACGCCGCGAGGCCCTTGGGCTCTGCGCTCCTGAAGAGGCCAAGGGACTATGCTGTCGTGGACCAGTAAGCACCTCACCCTGACTTTGTACCTGCTCCTGGTACTGCTGCTGCTTACTGATGTTCCCTTCTTGCACTGTCAGGCCAACTCTATCGGCGAAGAAGAAGAGAGAGGGGGCGGCCGCATCCTCGAAGGCCCAGCAGCCTGGCCTGGCCGCACCCCCTCTGGCACAGAAGGGCAGTGAAGGCGCCCCTACTTCCCCCACTCGGTCATCCTCGCAAGGCCCAGTGGACCACCCCTAGGAGAAGGTGACCTCCTCGTCCAAGCCGGCTTCGGAGGCGCCCATCTCCAGCTCGCCCGCTAATGTTGCCAAGGCTCAAGAGCCCCCAGTTTCTCTTTCTGCTGCTATCAGCTCGCAGGTCTTGGCGACGATGGAGCCTCCTCCTCTGGTTGCACCGCTGGCTCGCGATCCTTCCGCTCCGCCCGATGCCCTGGTGTCGGTGTCAAAACCGGCGGATCTCGGGTAGGGGGTCCCGAACTGTGCGTCTATGGCGGATGGTAACAGGAGGCGTGGGAGACAATGTTTACCCAGGTTCGGGCCCTCTCGATGGAGGTAATACCCTACTTCCTGCTTGATTGATCTTGATGATATGAGTATTACAAGAGTTGATCTACCACGAGATCGTAGAGGCTAAACCCTAGAAGCTAGCCTATGGTATGATTGTTGTTGTCCTATGGACTAAACCCTCTGGTTTATATAGACACCGGAGGGGGCTATGGTTACACAGAGTCGGTAAAAAGGGAGGAAATCTACATATCCATATCGCCAAGCTTGCCTTCCACGCCAAGGAGGGTCCCATCCGGACATGAGACGAAGTCTTCAATCTACTATCTTCATAGTCCAACAGTCCGGCCAAAGGATATAGTCCGGCTGTCTGAGGACCCCCTAATCCAGGACTCGCTCACCTGGAGGAGGCCCTTTCCATGCTGAAGCGGCTTCAGGGTGACCTTCAAGGCGCCGACCGTCATCTGGTGGCAGGGTGCCTGGAGCTGATCTCTGGTTGGCTGCACTCCGACGCGTCTATTAGGGCGGCACTGGGCCAGGCCATGGGAGCTTCCGAGGAGGACAGGCGGGCCACCGATCGGACCGCGGCCGCCCGCGAGGTGGCGCTGAAGGATGCTGAGGCCGCCAGGGAGCGCTGCTGGTCGGTGGAGGCTGAGCTGGAGACCATGCGCAACGAGCGCGTGGCCGAGGCTCGTGATCGCAAGGTGGAGGAGGAGAAGATGAAGGCCCGGGAAGATGCACTCGACGGTCGTGACGCCGAGCTGGAGCTATTGGTGAGGGCGCAGGCCGCAGAACACAGCCGCCTGGAGGAGCTGGAAAAGAAGGGGGAGGCTAGGAAGGCCCCACTGGACGCCAAGGGGAAGGTTCTGGCTGAGGATCGCGCGGCCTTCAAGTCCCTCGAGGAGAGATCCCGCGAGGCGCTGGGGGCACTCTATGAGAAGGGCTTGGAGAAACTGCTGGTGACAGACGACGAAGGCCCCGCTCAGCTGCTTCCTTACCTTGTCGTGGCGCTCGAGGGTGTCGTTGACGGGATCGGCCCCATGGTGGAGGACGAAGCTCCCGCGCTTTCTTCTTCAGCTCTGACGCTCATCTTCAGCTATCTACATCTTCGCAACCCCGACGCCGACCTCGGCAAGCTGCTCGAGCCCGTGGAGGAGGAGCGCTGCGCAGCGTCTACCGCAACCGTGAAGGGCCAGGTGGAGGCCCTGGTGAAGAAGTTCCTTGCCGTCGAGCCTGCACCTCCAACCGATGGCACCACCAATCCCGTGACCAAGGCCAATGACACAGACGACGGTGACATTGCCGACGGGAAGGCGCTCCCTGACGACGGCGCCCAAGGCTGAAGAAAAGGCTTGCTGGTGAAGAATGGCGCTCCTTCTCGTTTTATTTTCCTGCGAACTTCCTTGTGACATGAGACGTGCCTTGTGGAGGCGCTAAAACTCTGCTTGATGTTTGGGGGACAATATGCTGTGCAATAATTTATTTAGGTTGCGCGATTTCCTTCCCGTTTGCTTGATGTTCTACGTCGGCAGGGCCGGACCCCGCGCATACCTCAACCGCCGTTGGGCCGTCCGGATCACCAGGACGAGACCAAGGGGCGAGGGGCTACTTGGTCAGTTAGGCTCCCGAGTCGCGATGCTCAGGAGTCCCCCTTGATGTGACAGCCTGGTTTTTGTCCTCTCTCATTTGTTTGATTTTCATTTGGAGTCATTTGAAATTTGGATTTTTTTAATCCTTCATATGGACTTAAACACTTGGGTACCCTTGGCTTTCACCCAAGTGCTTCATTTCCCTCCCTAATCATCATTTCACTTCTGATCCACCTCAAAATAATCTTTGGATTATTTTTCTTAAATGAAAAATATTTATTTTTCTCTCAAAAACCCTATCTAGTTCAGTATGCTCCAAAGCAACCCCAATTTTTATGGACCAGAAAAATCTGAGATAATTCACAAATATTCTTTGAACCCTAGGGCACCTTCCTGAGCAAAAATATTTCATCACTTTTTGGAATATTTTTGCTACAGAAAATATTTTCTGTTCTGGACAGAAATGGTGGTTTCTACAGCAACTACCATTTTACTTGCTCCATTGTGCCTGGGTTTTCTTGTACCTTTTCACCTTAGTAGATCATGGCTAACCTCCAAAGCACAGCCCCCATCTCATAGCCGTTTGACCTCAGTAACCTCTCAAAGTTACTGACCAGAAACTTACTTGGCATGTAAAAACTCCTCTACTTCACCTGGATCCAAACCAAAGCGTGGTAAAATTCAAAACCACCATGGACAACATGCCAGACATGATTTTTGGACGTAGGTTGGCCTGAGGGAATAGTTCGCGCGGTGACCACGCGTGTCCACCGTGTCATGCCTCCGTGTCGACGCGCTCTGAGTGCCGCCGAGCGCTCTGTTCGCGTGGTGCTCACTTCCCTCGTCTGCCCGAGCATGCCAAACCTCGCCACCATCCTCGTCTCAAGGCCATTAACTCCCCTCTGGCGCTCGCCGACGCCGGAGCTCGCCACAGCGAGCACGGGCGCGGTCCGGCCAACCCAACAGTGCGGTGCGCACTGTGCTCGTCCCCTTCTCCTCGTTCCTGTGCTCGTCCCCGTTCGCCAACAGTTGCCGCGTGAGTTGCGTCGCCTTCTCCCCCTCTCACTGACGCCGCTCATCACCGGGTGCCGTGGACAGGTGTCCACCGGCGGAGCCCGAACCCCCCTCTCCGCTCGCCTATAAATGGAGCCGCCCCCAGCCTCGTCGAGCACCATCCACCACTCCCACACACCCCACAAGCGAGTAAGAAGTCGTAGCCCGGCCGGGCAGGCCGCAGGCCGCCATCCTCGAGCTCGAGCTCACCGGCGATCCCCTCTGGTCGCCGCGGTAGCTCCAGCCCCTCCCAGGCCAGAGCGACCCTTCCAGGGCCTCCGCCTCTCTCCGGTGAAGCCATCCCGTCCCTCTGGAACCCCTGGAGTTGCCTCTGCTCACCGTCTTCCTCATCTCTGGCGACCCCCGTGTTCTGCCTCCGCTTGCGAGGTTGATTCTGACGCCGTGCGACCAACCCTAGCTACGCTACGGGTACGGGCAGGTGCGCTCATCGCCGGCAAGAGCTCCGGCGAATCCGCGACTCCCTCTATTTCCTTCTCCCCCTCCTCCTCACCTGACTAGCGGGGCCCGCTAGTCAGCCACTCTGTATGCGTGTGAAGCGGTACGAGTGGTGGCACCCCTGGGCTTTACGCCTTCGACGTCACCCCCCCAGTCTGTTTATTTTTGTTCAAATTCATTTGAATTTACAGAACACTTCAAACAGCCATAACACTTCAACCATAAGTCCAAATGAATTGATTCTGTTTGCAAAGAAATCTAGCAGCTCACCAAAGATGAGAATTTTCTGAGCTGTTTAGAATTTCTTGTGATTTTCAGAAGTGTTCTTGATATTTTCTTTTTGTGCTTAAAATTATTTTCAGAGGGTGAGGCTTGTGTTGAGGATCACCAGAAGGCTTGTGAACCTCATCTGCACTAAGGCAAGCCACAACAACATTTTCATGGTGTCATTTCAATATTTATGATTTTCTTACTCTAATGAAATGATTAATCCATGCATTTAAATAACTATTGTGTTATTTATATTCAGTTGAGTGTTTGTTAGTAATTATGCTTGATTTACAGCATGTTGAAACTAGCTTAGTTGGCAAAGCAAAGCTAAGATCTATTTTGGTGATGGTAAGTATAATTTTGTTATGCATGTTAGTAATTACGTAAAGTTATTTTCTTGCATAAATAAAATAGCAAAATTTGCTAGAAAATATTCTGTTAAGTACTTGTTTAGTCATTTTAATTGACTTACAGAATGTTTGAACCTAACTTGGTTGGTAAAGATATTACGATTTGTTTGTGGTATAATCTTTGCTATGCATGTGAGAAATTTATCGAAGTTACTTTCTTGCATGAGAATATAATATAACTTGCTGCAAAATATTTTGGTTAAAGTGTGAGCTATCCCGACCAAGAAAGTAATATAAGTTGTTGATGTTTATGCTTAGTGTGAATATGGTTGGCATTAGTCATGTTCGTTTATATGTGATGCACATATAGTTTTGAATTTCATGGCATGCTATGACACCAGTCATTTTTGTTTTAAGTTGAACCCGAATATAACTCAACTTGAATATATCGTTGACTGGGTCATGGTGTCGCTGAATCGAGTTTTTCCCTGTGCAACCACATTTGCCTTTGTGGGAAGGCCTTGATTCGGTCCATTGACATTGCATCTGGTCGGTGCCTCCAACTAGGGAAGCTTATGTCATTCGTACCCTGGCCCGGTAAGCAGGCATAACCTTGTGTGCCCGTTGTTGAGATTATGGTACCGGGTCCCCGAGTGGGATCGTTTTGGCCACCAAGGTGGTCGTTGTGTCTTTGGTAGACACGGGGCCACCTAGGACTAGCCCGTTGGGGATTGGGTCGGAGTGGCCGGGAGAGTGTCATGGAAATGGAACTGTTTCGTCGGAATGTCGTTGGTCCACCCGAATGGGAGTGCGAGGCCATGGGTTCCGTGGTGTGGGTATAGTGTGCTACCTCTGTAGAGTGTATAATCTATCGATAGCCGAGTCCACGGTCACGGACACCTCGTAGTATGTCCCACCATGAGTCAAGTTTAATAAAATTTGCAAACTAAGTTATGAACTTTGCACTGTTGATGATGGCAGGAAGGCCATCGAGATGTTCAGGACCAAATATTGGTCGTGGTTGTGATCGCCGTAAGGATCACGAGTTACTCTTGTCAAGACCATGATGGTGGTTTGTTTGTGATCCGAGAATGATCACGGTTGGTAAGTCCGTCCCGAGGGACATTCGAGCATGAACACAGCATGTTGGACATATAGTGCTGCATTGTTATTAATTGGTTAATTATCATGATATTGTTTGCCATTATGATTATGCCTGTTGTGAGCTTGCAAGTACATTCAATGTACTGACCTGGCGTGTCATGCCAGATTTCAGGAAAGTCACGTTGGAAAGGAGTGCTGCTCGAGTCTAGATCGTGTCCACATTGGTGTCCCTGTGATATGGAGATTCTGCTACAACGTTGTTCCGCTGCCGCGTAGTTGTTATGATCGAGGCCCCTTTATGTTCACTAAATAATGTACATATTGTTCAGCCGCACCTGGCGTGCAGCTTGGCCTCGACATCTGTTGTAATATAAACTCTGATCCGCTAGCATCAATAAAGCGGTTGCTTTCTGTACCAAGATGTTTTGTGTTGCCAGAAGACATTGGTCTCTGGGCTGGCAATGCATGGTAAACTGGTCGCTCTGAGCCGGGTGCCACCATGCTTGGTATCAGAGCTGCGCTGACTGTAGGCCACGCTAGACTACGACGTGTTAACTGGATGTTAGATACGAGTTTAAGTTGAGTGCCGGTAGCAATTGTAGCTGGTTGTTGCATTGCATGCATTTGGTTTATATTTTTATGCTAACCTGCTAACGGTTGTGAGTGTAGATGGCTCCGGTGCCGTATCCGTGCCAGTTGCAGCTGATGACGTACACGTCACCGCACCTCCTTCGCAACGTGTGGCGTCAGCTGTACCCTCTCGGAGACTACCCAGTCTATCGTGTGTACCGGGAGCGTCTAGCTGATTCAGTGTATGAGTATCACGCAGTGGTCACTCTGCGCACTAGTTCCGATTCTAGCTCTAACACTCGTACTTCTCGGAGCGGTTACGCCTCCATCGCTTCTCAGGCTATCCAGTTTGCTGCATTCGAGGTCCTTGTCGAGCTTCGCTACAACGAGGTCCGAATGCAGAACCACCAAGGTTTCTATTACTAGCCTTCTCTGCACGACAATGGTCGTGTCCGTTTCCCTATCATTAATCCGGAGTCAGATAGTGTTGCTAGCCACCTTGCTCGTGATGTCACTGCTAGCTATCTTATGATCCACGAGCTGGCTCGAGAGCTGACTCGTGCCCGTACTGCTTTAGCCGCTGCTTTAGTCACTACTAGATCTGCCACTACTCCATCTTCTCTGGGATTTACTCCGTATATTCCAGCCAGTTCTAGTTCCCCTATTTCACCGGTTACTCCTCCGAGTAGCACGGGCGTCTCGGCCTTGAATCCTCTCAGTACTCCTGCCGAGTGGGTTTCACTTCTCGTTACTCCTGTAACTCCGATGATTCACCCTACCCCTGCCCCTGAGGGCGAGCCCTTGAGGTAGCATCATCGTGTTACCTTTAACCCGGAGGTTTTGTTTAACCTTGTTAGTTCAGGATCCAAGACCGCTTCAGGGGAGGACACCGCAGCACCAGTTGAGCAGTAGTATCTTTGAGTATTCGCAGTCGTCCGGATGATGTACGGATGTAGTCGTACGAATCATGATGTTTTGTTGCATGTATGAGAGTAGTTGAACCTGGCATGTTGTTTATCTTTCATGTATGAGTCTATGTATAATTATGTTGGGACTTTATTCGCCGTATTTTCTTTGCTCTTTTGTTTTCTTCCGGGATTTTTGCTGGATTTTCCCAAATTTATTGATGTTTCTCATCTCGACTGCGTTGTCTTGGGAAAAATCCACAATAGGATGACGTGGGAGGCAACAGTAGCAACGTTAGTGAGAGAACTCCTGTTCGTCGTTCCGCACGATAGGCAGGACATTCTCCCGAGCCGTACGTTCCGCCACCGCCTCCACCGCCAAATCCGCCCTCTACGGAGCAAATTCTGCGTATGTTTGAGGAAAGAAGGAACAATGATCTGATCGAAATACTAAGAAGTGTGGACGCGATGGTTGGACAGAATGGAAATCAGAATGGTCATCACTCAAAGCTGTCAGATTTTCAAAGGACCAAGCCACCCAGTTTCAGTCAGATTGTTGACCCATTGGATGCAGACGATTGGTTGTGTACCATTGAGAAAAAGCTTGAGATTGCTCGTACTGAAGAAAATGATAAAGTTCCATTTGCAAGCCATTACCTTGAAGGCGCAGCTGCCATATGGTGGGAAAATGCAAAAGCCATTTGGCCTGTTGATGAAGAAATCACCTGGGAAAAGTTTAAGGATCAGTTCCGGAAATATCATATCCCTACTGGAGTTATGAAGACTAAAGCAGCATGAATTTCTCGCACTCGTCCAAGGAAATCAGTCTATGGGTGAATACTTGCAAAAAATCAATCATCTGGCCCGTTACTCTCTTTATGACGTGGCCACCGACGAAAGGAAGATTGACAGATTTCTTGGAGGCTTAAATCCGCAACTCCGGTGTACTCTCAGTATGCTTGATTTCCCAGATTTCCAAACTCTGGTGAACAAGGCTTTCATTGCTGAATGGGAGCACAAGCTTATATCAGATAATAGGCCTGTTAACAACGACAACAAGCGTAAGTTTGAGCCAAAGAAGGATGGGCAACCAGTGCAAAAGGCTCGTACCTGGCAGCAGACTCATGTGGAATAGAAGCCAAATTGGCAACCGAATGTTAACAAGACCACCACTCAAGTCAAGAATGTCGTGACCAAAAAAATGCATGAGGAGCGTCAGCGCAATAATTCTTGCTTCAGTTGTGGGCAGAACGGACATTATGCCAGACAGTGCCCCAAGAACAACAAGGCGAATGCCCTAATCAGGCCACAAGTCAACTTTATGGAGTCATGCCCGACCCAACAAAACTTCACTGGGTACGTGCATCATATCTCAGCCGATGAAGCCCAAGAAAAACCAGAAGTTTTCATTGGTATGTTTTCTGTTAATGACATTCCTGCCATAATTTTATTTGAGTCTGGGGCTTCCCATTCTTTTATTTCTCGGAGTTTTGCTACCCAAAACAAATTTCCTTGTACGCTTTTGGGAAAAAACATGCTGGTACAAACCGTGGGATCCATAATCAAGAGCAATCTGGTCTACCGTGATGTGGAAATCAATATCAACGGAGTCTACTTTCCAACCTCCCTGATAATCATTGTGTCTGAAAAGTTGGATATTATATTGGGTATGAATTGGTTGACCCAATATCAAGTTTGCATAAACTGTGCGACACGAGAAGTCACTTTGACCAGTCTGAATGGGCAGGCTACCAAATTCTATGCTCGCAAGAATATACCCAAGCAAGAATTGGTTTTCACCACTGTGGCTGAGTTGGAATTAATTCCTGTGGTCAGCGAGTACCCTGATGTATTTCCAGAAGAATTGCCAGGCATGCCACCAGATCGGGAACTGGAATTTGCAATAGATCTTGTGCCCGGGACTGCACTGTTATACAAGAAATACTACCGGATGCCCTCATCAGAATTAGTGGAGCTAAAGAAACAGCTTGATGAATTGCTCCAGAAAGGATATATTCGTCCCAGCTCTTCACCATGGGGATCACCTGCTATTTTCGTGGACAAAAAGGATGGCAGTCTCCGCATGTGTGTAGATTACCGCCAGCTGAATAACGTCACCATCAAAAATAAATATCCGCTGCCAAGGATTGATGATCTGTTTGATCAGCTCAGTGGGGCTAAAGTATTCTCTAATATCGATTTACGGACCGGGTATCATCAGCTCAAGATTAAAAAGGAGGATATTCCTAAGACCGCATTCACTACTCGGTACGGTCTTTATGAATATACCGTGATGTCCTTTGGTCTCACCAACGCCCCTGCTTTCTTCATGCATATGATGAACAAAGTATTCATGGACTTCCTCGAAAAATTCGTGGTAGTCTTCATCGATGACATCCTCATTTACTCCAAGGGTGAAGAAGAGCACAAGGATCACCTCCGAGCAGTGCTACAACGACTCCGCGACCATCAGCTATACGCAAAATTCAGTAAATGCGAATATTGGCTCAAGCAAGTTGGGTTTCTTGGACATGTACTATCTGCCGAAGGTATAGCCATGGACCCGAGCAAAGTAAAGGATGTGCTCAATTGGGTGCCGCCCACGACTGTGACACAGATCCGGAGTTTTCTCCGATTAGCTGGATATTACCGACGTTTCATTGAAGGGTTTTCCAAGATTGCTAAACCCATGACGGAGCTGCTCAAAAAGGATAAGAAGTTTGAATGGACGAAGGACTGTGAGAAAAGTTTTAATGAGCTGAAGATACGTCTGACACCGCACCTGTATTGACTCTTCCAGACATTTCTCGCAGTTTTGATGTGTATTGTGACGCCTCCAGGCAAGGCATTGGTTGCGTACTTATGCAAGACAGCAAGGTAGTAGCTTATGCATCGCGACAGCTACGACCCCATGAGGGAAATTATCCTACTCATGATTTGGAATTGGCTGCGGTGGTTCATGCGCTAAAAATTTGGAGACACTACCTCATCGGAAAAAGGTGCCAAATTTTTACCGACCACAAAAGTCTCAAATACATCTTTACTCAGCAAGATTTAAATCTCCGTCAACGAAGATGGCTAGAGTTGGTGAAGGATTATGACCTTGGAATAAATTACCACCCAGGTAAGGCCAACGTGGTTGCCAATACACTCAGTTGAAAGCCCGTCAGCTTAAAGGTCATATTGAAATCCTTGCCTCCCGAACTCCAAGAGGAGATCGCTCAGCTCAACCTGGTCACTGTGGATGCTGGCCTCGCTAATATTTTGGAAGTTACCCCCACACTTGAGGTAGAGATCCGCAAGGCCCAGCCAGCTGACGCCGAGCTGCAAAGACGTGCCAAGGGCCAGATGGCAGAGCAGACCCCAGATTTCTCCAAGGACAAGTTCGGTACCCTCCAATTCCGTGGACGGATTTGTGTACCCAATCAACCGGACTTAAAGAAGACAATCCTGTCAGAAGCACACGAATCCTCATATTCCATTCACCTGGGAGGTACGAAAATGTATGAGAACCTAAGACAACTATTCTGGTGGGATGGAATGAAGAAAGACATTGCCTATTTTGTGGCCTGTTGCGACATATGTAACAAGGTGAAGGCAGAGCATCAGAAGCCAGCCGGACTCCTCCAACCGCTGCCGGTTTCACAATGGAAATGGGATGAAGTTTGTATGGATTTCATAACGGGATTGCCTAAGACTCAGCGAGGCAATGATGCAATCTGGGTCATAGTGGACACCCTAACCAAGGTTGTTCATTTCATTCTGATCAGCACCAGATACAAAGCAGATAAACTTGCGCAGCTGTATGTATCTAGAATACTCAGTCTGCATGGAGTACCCCGAACTATCACTTCCAACCGAGGTTCCCTGTTTACCTCCGCTTTTTGGTCACGCCTCCATCAAGCCTTGGGGACAGCAGTAAAATATAGTACTGCTAATCATCCTCAGACAGATGGACAGACAGAATGGGTAAATCAAATACTCGAAGATATGTTGCGAGCCTGTGCTTTAGCCCAAGGACCTAAATGGGAAGACTGATTGCCATATGCCAAGTTTTCCTATAACAACAGCTTCCAGACCAGTCTAAAAATGTCATCGTTTGAAGCTCTGTATGGCCGTAAGTGTCGCACTCCTTTAAATTGGTCTCAAACTGGAGATAGCTGTATCTTCGGAACAGATCTCATGATGGAAGCTGAGAAACAAGTTAAGGAAATCAGAGACAGATTGCAATTGGCCAAATCTCGACAGAAAAATTATTATGATGCAAAGCACCGACAGATCAGTTTTGAACCCGGAGAACACGTATACCTCCGAGTTACTCCTATGAAGGGAGTCAAGAGATTTCAGACTCGTGGAAAGTTGGCCCCCAGATTCATTGGTCCATTCTCGGTTATGTCTCGAGTGGGTACTGTTACTTATCAACTGGAACTACCCGCTGAATTGGCAGACGTGCACAACGTGTTTCATGTTTCACAATTGAGACGATGCATATCTCCGACTGAGAAAAGGACTGCTATGGCTAAGGCAGAGTTGGCAAATGATTTAACTTATGAAGAGAGACCGTTTAGAATTTTGGATTAGATGGAAAGGGTCACTCGTAGTAAAGTAAGGAAATTTTACAAAGTTCAGTGGAGCATCACACAGAGTCAGAATCAACTTGGGAGCGGGAAGAGTTTCTACAGTCACATTATCCAGAGTGGTTTCCCCAAGCAACCGAATCTCGAGGACGAGATTCATTCTAAGTGGGGGAGGTTTGTGACAGCCTGGTTTTTGCCCTCTCTCATTTGCTTGATTTTCATTTGGAGTCATTTGAAATTTGGAGTTTTTGAATCCTTTCATATGGACTTAAACACTTGGGTACCGTTTTCTTTCACCCAAGTGCTTCATTTCCCTCCCTAATCATCATTTCCCTTCTGATCCACCTCAAAATAATCTTTGGAATATTTTTCTTAAATGAAAAATATTCATTTTTCTCTCAAAAACCCTACCTAGTTCAGTATGCTCCAAAGCAACCCCAATTTTTATGGACCAGAAAAATCTGAGATAATTCAAAGTATTCTTTGAAACCTAGGGCACCTTCCTGAGCAAAAATATTTCATCACTTTTTGGAATATTTTTGCTACAGAAAATATTTTCTGTTCTGGACAGAAATGGCGGTTTCTATAGCAACTCCCATTTTACTTGCTCCATTGTGCCTGGATTTTCTTGTGCCTTTTCACCTTAGTAGATCATGGCTAACCTCCAAAGCACATCCCCCAACTCCCAGTCGTTTGACCTCAGTAACCTCTCAAAGTTACTGACCAGAAACTTACTTGGCGTGTAAAAACTCCTCTACTGCACCTGGATCCAAACCAAAGCGTGGTAAACTTCAAAACCACCACGAACAACATGCCAGACATGATTTTTGGACGTAGGCTGGCCTGAGGGAAGAGTTCGCGCGGTGACCACGCGTGTCCACGGTGTCATGCCTACGTGTCGACGCGCTCTGAGTGCCGCCGAGCGCTCTGTTCACGCGTGCTCGCTTCCCTCGTCTGCCCGAGCGTGCAAAACCTCGCCACCATCCTCGTCTCAACGCCATTAACTCCCCTCTGGCGCTCGCCGATGCTGGAGCTCGCCGCAGCGAGCACGGGCACGGTCCGGCAAACCCAATAGTGCGGTGTGCACTGTGCTCGTCGCCTTCTCCTCGTTCCTGCGCTCATCCCCGTTCGCCAACAGTTGCTGCACGAGCTGCGTCGCCTTCTCCCCCTCTCACTGATGCCGCTCGTCGCCGGGCGCCGTGGACAGGTGTCCACCGGCGGAGCCCGAACCCCCCTCTCCGCTCGCCTATAAATGGAGCCGCCCCAAGCCTCCTCGAGCACCATCCTCCACTCCCACACAACCCACAAGCGAGTAGGAAGCCGTAGCCCGGCCGGGCAGGCCGCGGGCCGCCGTCCTCGAGCTCGAGCTCGCCGGAGATCTCCTCTGGTCGCCGCGGTAGCTCCAGCCCCTCCCAGGATAGGGCGACCCTTCCAGGGCTTCCGCCTCTCTTCGGTGAAGCCATCCCGTCCCTTTGGAGCCCCTGGAGTTGCCCCTGCTCGCCGTCTTCCTCATCTCCGACGACCACCGTGTTCTGCCTCCGCTTGCGAGATTGATTCCGACGCCGTCCGACCACCCCTAGCTACGCTACGGGTACGGGCAGGTGCACCTCCATCCCTCTCGCCATCCCTCCCTCTCGATTTGGCCAAGGAGCCCTCGTCGCCGGCAAGAGCTTCGGCGAAGCCGCGACTCCTCCTGTTTCCTTCTCCCCTCCTCCTCACCTGACTAGCAGGGCCCGCTAGTCAGCCACTCTGTATGCGCGCGAAGCGGTACGAGTGGTGGTGCCCCTGGGCTTTACGCCTTCGAAGTCAAGTCTGTTTATTTTTATTCAAATTCATTTGAATTTACAGAACACTTCAAACAACCATAACTCTTCAACCATAAGTCCAAATAAATTGATTCTTTTTGCATGTTGTTCTCTGCAAAGAAGTCTAGCACCTCACCAAAGATGAGAATTTTCTGAGCTGTTTAGAATTTCTGGTTATTTTCAGAAGTGTTCTTGATATTTTCTTTTTGTGCTTAAAATTATTTTCAGAGGGTGAGGCTTGTGTTCAGGATCACCAGAAGGCTTGTGAACCTCATCTGCACTAAGGCAAGCCACAGCAACATTTTCATGGTGTCATTTCAATATTTATGATTTTCTTACTTGAATGAAATGATTAATCCATGCATTTAAATAACTATTGTGTTATTTATATTCGGTTGAGTGTTTGTTAGTGATTATGCTTGATTTACAGAATGTTGAAAGTAGCTTAGTTGGCAAAGCAAAGCTAAGATCTATTTGTGCTGATGATACGAATAATTTTGTTATGCATGTTAGTAATTACGTAAAGTTATTTTCTTGCATAAATAAAATAGCAAAATTTGCTAGAAAATATTCTGTTAAGTACTTGTTTAGTCATTTTAATTGACTTACAGAATGTTTGAACCTAACTTGGTTGGTAAATATATTAGGATTTGTTTGTGGTATAATCTTTGTTATGCATGTGAGAAATTTATCGAGGTTACTTTCTTGTATTAGAATATAATAAAACTTGCTGCAAAATATTTTGGTTAAAGTGTGAGCTATCCTGACCAAGAATGTAATATAAGTTGTTGATGTTTATGCTTAGTGTGAATATGGTTGGCATCAGTCATGTTCGTTTATATGTGATGCACATATAGTTTTGCATTTCATGGCATGCTATGACACCGGTCATTTTCGTTTTAAGTTGAACCTGAATATAACTCAACTTGAATATATCGTTGACTGGGTCATGGTGCCACTGAATCGAGTTTTTCCCAGTGCAACCCATGGCCTTAATTCGGTCCCTTGACATTGCCTCTGGTCGGTGCCTCCAACTAGGGAAGGTTATGTCATGTGTACCCTGGCCTGGTAAGCAGACATAACCTTGTGTGCCCGTTGTTGAGATTATGGTACCGGGTCCCAGAGTGGGATCGTTTTGGCCACGACGGTGGTCGTTGTGTCTTTGGTAGACACATGGCCACCCAGGGCTAGCCCGTTGGGGATTGGGTGGGAGTGGCCGGGAGAGTGTCATGGCAATGGAAGGGTTTCGTCGGAATGCCGTTGGTCCACCCGAATGGGAGTGCGAGGCCATGGGTTCCGTGGTGTGGGTTCAGTGTGCTACCTCTGCAGAGTGTATAATCTATCGATAGCCGAGTCCACGGTCACGGACACCTCGTAGTAGGTCCCACCATGAGTCAACGTTTAATAAAATTTGCACACTAAGTTATGAACTTTGCAGTGTTGATGATGGCAGAAAGGCCATCGAGATGTTCAGGACCAAATATTGGTCGTGGTTGTGATCGCCGTAAGGATCACGAGTTACTCTTGCCAAGACCACGATGGTGGTTTGTTTGTGATCCTAGAATGATCACGGTTGGTAAGTCCATCCCGAGGGACGTTCGAGCATGAACACAGCATGTTGGACATATAGTGTTGCATTGCTATTAATTGGTTAATTATTATGATATTGTTTGCCATTATGATTATGCTTATGTTGAGCTTTCAAGTACATTCAATGTACTGACCTGGCGTGTCATGCCAGATTTTAGGAATGTCTCGTAGGAAAGGAGTGCTGCTCGAGTCTAGATTGTGTCCACATTGG
Source organism: Triticum aestivum (assembly GCF_018294505.1). Classification (NCBI taxonomy): domain Eukaryota; kingdom Viridiplantae; phylum Streptophyta; class Magnoliopsida; order Poales; family Poaceae; genus Triticum; species Triticum aestivum. The sequence continues at coordinate 227,616,756 of NC_057799.1, forward strand.
TGTCCCTGTGATATGGAGCTTCCGCTACGACGTTGTTCCGCTGCTGCATAGTTGTTATGATCGAGGCCCCTTTATGTTCACTAAATAATGTACATATTGTTCAGCCGCACCGGGCGTGCAGCTTGGCCTCGACATATGTTGTAATATAAACTCTGATCCGCTAGCATCAATAAAGCGGTTGCTTTCTGTACCAAGATGTTGTGTATTGCCAGAAGACATTGGTCTCTAGGCTGGCAATGCATGGTAAACCGGTCGCTCTGAGCCGGGGTGCCACACTTGACGAGTAAACGACCTGTGGGAAGGAGATGCAAAAATAGGCCTTAGGGTTCTACGTCGGCAGGGCGCGACCCCGCGCATACCTCAGCCGCCGTTGGGCCGTCCGGATCACCAGTACGGGACCAAGGGGTGAGGGGCTACGTGGACAGTTAGGCTCCTGACTCGCGATGCTCAGGAGTCCCCCTTGACGCTCAAACAGACCTTCATACCTGCCGTCGCCGAGGTCCCGCTCGGGAGGGGTGCACGACCACCAGGTCCAAGGGACCTAGCAGGGTGGCGTACGCTAGGCAATGCCTGAGCGTAGCCCCCGTGCCCAGCCCCCTCGCGTGACTCTCCTAAGGGGAAGCGTTGCGGTGAGGCTGGACACTGAGCCGGGTGGCTCCCTGAGGTTGGTACGGCCATGGGGCCGCCCTCAGTTGTTTATCACCAGCGCGAAGCATACCGCTTCCGCACTTGCACGGGCATAGCTGCTCCTCGACCGTGTCGACTGCCAGCGCAGAGCATTGTGCTTCCACTGGTGCGTGGGTGAGGGCTCCCTCTGAGTGGAGCCCCAGGGGCGTGTACAGCCCCGCCGTGGCATGTGACTTGCACGGCAGGGCTAGACGAGGTGTGTCTGGGCACCCGTGAGCTAGCGCGGGACTCACGAGGCCCTACCTCAAGGTGGGTTGTGCCTGGTCTTGGTTCATCATAGCTTCAGTGGTCCTGCTAGACAGAGCTCAGTCGTTGGGTTTATCGACGCTGCAGGAACGGACATGAGCACAGACGCCATGCCTAGCCTACTCATGTGAGGAATCCTAAAGAACGACAACCGGCGCATGGCTCCCGTGGTATCGAGGGCAGTCGCGGGTGGGGTATCGAAGTACCAGACAAGCAAGTGACAATCATAGAACGATTCAAGCAAAGAGGCAGGTTAGCTCAGATAGATGCAAGAACGATAAATGCCACTGGGACGGACCCGAGCGGCCTGGGGAAGATGCAGCCTGAGGGGCGCTCCCAACATAGTAAGCTAAAGATGCAAAAGGATACATGTCGCAGGGACAGACCCGTGCGACTTCGGGATAATGCTACCCGAGGGGCGCCCCCAACTGAACGAATTAGAAAGAGTCACCTGATACTGTAGCTGGAGCGATGTCGGAGTAGCCGAAGATGCATGCCGAAGAGTTGTACCTCACGACCCGCCAGGGTCCTGAGCCTCGGGGGGCTCCGCGTGGCCCGGTGGCTCCTGGAGAACCGTCGCGATCTCCTCCAGGACGGCATGATGCCTGGCCTTCTGAGACACCAGGATGCTCCACAGATGGCGTTGGAAGGTAACAACCGCGTTCAGCAAGCCGAATGGCATGCGGACATAGCTGTGAGGTGGACCCTCGCACCATCCAACGCGTGAAGGCTAGAAACGTCCCTGATATGTGGCCCTATTGAGCCCTAGAATATCGATGCAGACGCGCAGCCCGCCGTCCTCGCCAGGATGGGGAGCTACACCGGGTGGTAGGCGGCAGTCGCCGTGTATGGTCCTTGCTTCTTGAAGCTCCTGGATCGCCTTGGTGATGAACTCCCAAGCACTAGGCGGTCTACGCCTCGTGCCCTCTTGAGAGAAACATGCAGCGAAGCATGCCTCCACGTGGTGCCCGAGTGCCTCACTCGTGATGTTGGCTAGGTCTGAGGCCCTCTAGAAGAGAGCGCCCAAGCCCATCCTGAGGAGGGCGCCGGGCGCGCCTTTCTATGCGAGGGAGGGAGGCGCCCCGACTCTGGGCGCAGCTCCTGAGGTGGTGCCGCTGGAAACGCTGCTCTCATGAGGTCCTGGGTGGAACAGCTGCTTCTTCCTCTTGGGGATGGCCTTAGGAGGGCACAGGGTGCCTTCGTTGTCGGGGTTTTCGACTGCTGCAGCCTGGTAGGGACGCTTGAGGGAGCACACCGCGTCTCTTTCTTCACACGGAACCGTGATGATGCCGCCGCTCCCTGGCATCTTGAGGAGGCTGTAGCGATGGCGATGTCGTAGTCGATGAGCTCGGTGCGGTAGTTGCCACGCTGGCCAAAGGTGCCAGGGAGGCGGACCTGCCCTATCGGGGTGGTGGAGCCGTCGGTCACTCCTGAGAAGGACTTGGTAGGCTGCAGCTGATCGTATGGCACTTGAAGGCTGTCGAATGTCTCAACGGAGAGGAGATTGAGCCCTGCACCGCCGTCGATTAGGGTCTTGGTGACTTGAAAATTGCTGATGACGGGGGAGCAGAGCATCGGGAGGGCGCCGGCTATCGCCGCGCACTTGAACTGGTCTGATGAGCTGAAGGTGATGGCGCACTTGGACCACCTCAGCGGGTGCGTGGCCTCGAGCCTGGGAAGGGCCGCCTTCACCTCACGAGCAAACTGCTTGAAGATACGTTGAGAGGCTGGGGCTTGGGCGCCACCCAAGATGCAGGCGATGGCGTGAGGCTCTTGGAAGCCCCCTGCCCCCTCGTCCTGATGATAGTCATCGTTCCTCCTTGGTGGTGGCGGAAGCGGAGGGAGCCCGGCGTTGCCCTGAGGGCGGTCCTCATGGGGCTAGTTTCTCCAGGCGCCCTCGTGAGGTGGGTCCTGCCAGCGGTCCTCACGAGGCCAGTCGCGCCACTCCTGGCGGGAGCCGCCGTCATCCCAGCATCCCCCACTTCATCCTCCTCCTCGGCCGTAGCCCCGGTCATGGCGCTCGGGGCGTCGACCGAAGCGCCCATCGCGGATGGACCTGAGCTCCTGACAGTCGCTGGTGTTGTGGCTATGAACTTTCTGGAAGGCACAGAACGGGCGGTTGGCCTTGGACGACTCGGGGTGGTCGCGGCCGCGCTTCATCTCTGGCTCTGCCGTGAGCACGGTAGCCGCCTTGCGCTTCACGTCCTTGATCTTGGCCTTCTTGTCCTCCTGGTCGGCAGCCCGGAGCTCGAGGAGGGAAAGGCGCCCTTCCTCAGCTCTCGCGCACTTGGTCGCCATGTTGAACATCTCCAGGGCGGTGCATAGCTCCTCGTGGATGGCGAGCTCCTCCATCATCTTGATGTCGCGGACGCCATCGGAGAACGCGGAGCTGATGGCTTCGTCCGTCACCTTGGGGATCTTGAGGCGAACGCTGTTGAAGCGCGGGATGTACTTTTGCAGAGTTCCCCCTGGCTGCTGCTTAATGCGCCGCAGGTCACCTGGGGCCAGCGGGCGGTCGCGTGTGCCCTGGAAGTTGGCGACGAAACGCTCGCGCATCTCGCCCCAGGAGGAGATCGATCCCGCGGGCAGGTTCAGGTGCCACGAGCGCGCGCCTTCTTTGAGGTCCATAGGGAACCAATTCGCGATGACTTTCTCATCGCTATTGGCCGCCTCGATGCTGAGCTCGTAGAGCTGCAGGAACTCCGTGGAGTCGGGGGAGCAGTCGTAGAGGGGAGGCAGGTCCGGCTTGAACTTGCCAGGCCAGACGACGCTGCGCAGCTCGGGCATGAAGGCACGACAACCTGCTGTGGTCACCGGAGCCCGTCGCGGAGGCTGGTCTTGATATCCACGCGCTGCCGTGGCAGGCGGCGCGCGGTCTTGATGCTGTGGTGCCGGGAGCGCAGGAGCGTTTTATTGTGCCCGAGGGACTTCTTGGCAGCTTCCTTCTTCATGCACAGGCGCCCGGCATGGCGGGTCATGCCGTGGGACCACACGTCTTAGTGCGAGGGCGGCTTGAAGTAGTGGAGCGCGGATCGACAGAAGAAAGGCTTCAGCGCACCCCTACCTGGCGAGCCAAATGTCGGATTCTGGGTTCCGGCAAACCCTTGAGGTTCGAACACTAGGGTGCACACGAATATCTCTCTCTTTCTCTCTGGCTCGCTCTCGCAACGATCTCAAGGCTTAACTTGCCGAACCTAAAGAACAAGGGACACAAGGGTTTATACTGGTTCGGGCCACCGTTGTGGTGTAATACCCTACTCCAGTGTGGTGTGGTGGATTGCCTTGCAGGCTGATGATGAACAGTACACGGGATGAACAGCCTCCTGAGGAGAGGTGTTCTTGAGCCTCGGTGAGCTTGTGTGGTGGCCTTGGTGGAATGGATGCAGTCCAAGATGATCTGACTCCTATGGTGGTGGCTAGTCCTATTTATAGAGGCCCGGATCCTCTTCCCAAATATTAGGCGGGAAGGGATTCCACAACGACCAATTTGAAGGGGGGACAGCTAGTACAAGTTATCCTGAGAAAAGGTGCTCTTCGCCTGCCAAAGGCTCTGGTGGTGACGCCGTCGTGGGCTCCGCGGTGACCTCCGTCCTGCAGTCATGCTGGTCTTGGTCTCGTTGCACCAATATGGAAACCTTTTCCTGATGCCTTGGGACTTGATACGTCCATTTTGCATCATTCTTTTATATCGATATTTATTGCATTATGGGCTGTTATTACACATTATGTCATGATACTTATGCCTATTCTCTCTTATTTTACAAGGTTTACATGAAGAAGGAGAATGCCGGCACCTGGAATTCTGGGCTAGAAAAGGAGCAAATATTAGATACCTATTCTGCACAGCTCCAAAGGTCCTGAAATCGGAAGTCAGTTTTGGAATATATTGAAAATATGAGGCGAAGAAAGCACCAGAGGTGGCCCACACCCTGTCCACGAGGGTGGGGGGCGCGCCCTACCCCCTGCCTCGTGGGCCCCCTGGCAGGCCTCCGGTGCCCATATTTTCCTATATGAAGGTTTTCGCCTGGAAAAAATCAGAAGGAAGCTTTCGGGATGAAGCGCCGCTGTCTCGAGGCGGAACCTGGCGAAACCAATCTAGGGCTCCGGCGGAGTTGTTTTGCCGGGGAAACATCCCTCCGGGAGGGGGAAATCATCACCAGCGTCATCACCATCGATCCTCTCATCGCTAGGGTGTCAATCTCCATCAACATCTTCACCAGCACCATCTCATCTCAAACCCTAGTTCATCTCTTGTATCCAATCTTTGTCTCAAAACCTCAGATTGGTACCTGTGGGTTGCTAGTATTGTTGATTACTCCTTGTAGTTGATGCTAGTTAGTTTATTTGGTGGAAGATCATGTGTTCAGATCCTTTATGCATATTAATGCCCCTCTGATTATGAACATGAATATGATTTGTGAGTAGTTATGTTTGTTCCTGAGGACATGGGAGAAGTCATGCTATAAGTAGTCATGTGAATTTGGTATTCGTTCGATATTTTGATGAGATGTATGTTGTCTTTCCTCTAGTGGTGTTATGTGAACGTCGACTACATGACACTTCACCATTATTTGGGCCTAGGGGAAGGCATTGGGAAGTAATAAGTAGCTGATGGGTTGCTAAGAAGCTTAAACCCTAGTTTATGCATTGCTTCGTAAGGGGCTGATTTGGATCCATATGTTTCATGCTATGCTTAGGTTTACCTTAATACTTCTATTGTAGTTGCGGATGCTTGCAAGACGGGTTAATCATAAGTGCGATGCTTGTCCAAGGAAGGGTAGTAGCCAAGCACCGGTCCACCCACATATCAAATTATCAAAGTAACGAACGCGAAACATATGAGCATGACGAAAACTAGCTTGACGATAATTCCCATGTGTCCTCGGGAGCGTTTTCCTTTATATAAGAGTTTGTCCAGGATTGTCCTTTGCTACGAAAAGGATTGGGCCACCTTGCTGCAACTTGTTTACTTTTGTTACTTGTTACCCGTTACAAATTACCTGATCACAAAACTATCTGAAAATGTTTACTTTGAAATTACCTGACCAGTAGAGTAAAGAGTTGCTCCTCAACCTACTTAACCTACTGAAAATGTTTACTTTGAAATTCCTTCGGTTATGATAGAGAAACCGCTAGCTAATCCTTTTACAAGAGATGGAACATTGCATCCCGATTTGCACCTAATCTGTGTGGATGAAGTTTGTGGATTATTTAAGCTTGCAGGTATGCCCGAGGATGTTATCAAGAAGAAGATATTCCCTTTATCTTTGATGGGAAAGGCATTGACATGGTTTAGGCTATGCGACGATATTGGATCGTGGAACTACAACCGATTGAAATTGGAATTTCATCAGAAGTTTTATCCTATGCATCTGGTTCATCGTGATCGTAATTATATATATAATTTTTGGCCTCGCGAAGGAGAAAGCATCGCTCAAGATTGGGTGAGGCTTAAGTCAATGTTATATTCATGCCCCAATCATGAGCTCTCAAGAGAAATTATTATTCAAAAATTTTATGCTCGACTTTCTCTCAATAATCACTCCATGCTCGATACTTGTTGTACTGGTTCTTTTATGATGAAGACTATTGAATTCAGATGTGATTTATTGGAAAGAATTAAACGCAACTCTGAAGATTGGGAACTCGACGAAGGTAAGGAGTCAGGTATAACACCTAAGTTTGATTGTGTTAAATCTTTTATGGATACCGATGTTTTCCGTGAATTTACAACTAAATATGAACTTGACTCTGAGATTGTAGCTTCTTTCTGTGAATCATTTGCTACTCATGTTGATCTTCCTAAGGACAAGTGGTTTAAATATCATCCTCCCATTGAAGTAAAAGTAGTTGAACCTATTAAAGTTGAAGAAAAGACTATCACTTCTAATGTTGATCCTATTGTTCCTACAGCTTATATTGAGAAACCACCTTTCCCTACTAGAATAAAGGATCATGCTAAAGCTTCAACTGTGGGTCGTAAGAGTAATACTAGAACACCTACACCCCCTGAGCAAATTAAAGTTGTGTAACACCCCGGATGTAACTTTCCATATTTGCAACTCCAACTCTTGCCATTTTCGGCTATGTGTTATGATATTCCCTTCGTGGTCGGGTTTTGTTTTTCATTTTGCATTTTGTTCATGTCAAGCATCCCATATCATGTCATCATGTGCATCTCATTTGCATACGTGTTCGTCTCATGCATCCGAGCATTTTCCCCGTTGTCTGTTTTGCAATCCGACACTCCCACGTGCACCGGCGCACCCCTCTTGTTTCCTTTCGTGAGCGGGTGTTGAAAGTTCTCGGAATGGACCGAGTCTTGCCAAGTGGCCTTGGTATAACACCGGTAGACCACCTGTCAAGTTTCGTTCCATTTGGAGGTCGTTTGATGCTCCAACGGTTAACCGGGTAACCGCAAAGTCCTTTTGTGTGTTGCAGCAAAACCACCCTCCAAACAGCCCAAAACCCACCTAAGTCCCCTCCATGCCCTCGGTCGTTCGATCACGATTGTGTGGGCGAAAACCGCACTCCATTTGGAGTCTCCTAGCTCCCTCTACCTATAAAAACACCTCCCCCTCCGAAATTCACGGTGCAACCCTAGTCCCCTTCCCCTCTCTGCCGCCGGACACGTCCGCCGCAGGCCGGACGAAGCCCAACCGCAGTGCGCCACGTGGCCCCGCGCCGCCGGCCCACCGGGCCCGTACGCCGCCCCCGCGGCCCGCGCCTCCTCCCACGGCTCCCCGCGCCGCCGCCGGATCCCGTCGCCCCGCCGCCTCGCCGCCGTCCTCCACCGCCCTC